>NW_015546234.1:990315-1014336 GCF_001515605.1 Sinocyclocheilus anshuiensis | reverse complement strand
ACTGCGTTGCTGGCAGTGCTATGTAGCTGCACGACTCGGTCGTCGCTTCAGTCAAAGTAACCTGAGGATCCTATGGCGAAGTGCAAGCTTATATAGCCAGATGCCCCGCCCAAATTGGCTGTGCCGCCATTGGTTCATTTTTAATACACTGCACGAACCAATGGCCGTGCAGTTTCACTGCGTGATTGAAAAAGGCTTCAGTATTTGGAGAAAAAGGAGTTTTCCCCTTAGCGTCTTAAGCAAGACCCATTACTCGTTCCCGTATCTCAGGGAACCGAGGTTACGTTAGTAACCGAGTATGTTATCTGCTGTGAGACTCACTGCAGAGTCAATGTTGATAACAACTGTGGGACTCAGTGCAGGGTCAGTGTCCTCATTTGCTGTGGGACCCACTGCAGATTCAACACCCTCATCTGTTCTGGAGTTCACTGCAGAGTCAATATAGTTGTCTGCTTCCAGACTCACTGAAGAGTTGATGTTGATAACTGTGGGACTCACTGCAGGTTCAGTGTTGATAACTAGTACTGCCGCTCCCTATACGCAGAGTACGCAGTTTGCGTAGGACACCAACTTCCTGGGGGACACCATCCCAGTTGCTCAAAAAAAAAAAAAAACTTATCGCGCCATTCCCCCATCCGCGCTCGAGACCGCTCGCACCTCATGTTTGCGGCTGAATGCAAATGATCATAATTGATGGATGGACATCTATGCCCGTGAAAAGACATCAGCAATCCGGCGCAGAGAAAAGAAAAAGAAAGAAAGAAAAAAGGTGAAAATGAAACCCGTGCATCACTTTCAGGCACATTCATAATCCTGTGAAACTTTTACGAAAATTAGTGGTGGTTTTAACACGAATAACACAAAAAAATCATGGTTCTTGCAGCCATGGTAACCGCAAATTAACCATGGTTTTGTTACTTCAAATAATAATTTACAAAGAATTATTAAGATAATATTTTTTGTGGTTATAAAAACAGACCATGCATTATATGAAAACAATGAGGCAATAATGACTGCTTATAACAACACTGGTTATAACACTGTTAAAATACATAATGTAGGCTAATACAAAATAAACAATTTATGTACATTACATGTTATTACAAATGCCTGCAAAGGGAGCCAAAGGCCTGGTAATTGCTGCTGCTACACATTCAGGACAATCAAATCCTTGTTTATGATTTTGGCCAAACATTTAATTCAAATATTCATTTAATCATTTTTGGCCAGCTTTTTGCTATAGATAACACAGCCTCTATAATTTCTTCAACAAAAAACATGTGGACATCACAACCCTTACAAAAATAAACCATGGTTTTATCGTAGTAAAACTGCTTAATTTTCTTTTGCGTGATTTCTGAATGCTTGAGACTATAAAATCAATTAGACAACTGTATTAATAAAGTCATAGCCATAGGTAACTGTCTAGAGCTACAATTGTAATTTGTAAATAATACAGTTTATTTATTTATTTACTTTTATATTTTATTAAAGTTCTATTTTGACCCCCATAGTAGGTGTTTTTTTTTTTTTACTTCCATAATATTTCAGGAAGGGGGGCACAACAATACAATCCTACTTAGGGCACCCATTTGGCCAGCAGTGGCCCTGTTGATAACCATTTGACTCACTGCAGAGCAAAAGTCGGCATCTGCTGACAAACTCACTCTAGAGTCAGTGCCAACATCTGATGACGAGCTCACTGGAGTGTCCTGCTCCAGCTGATCCTAGAAGACCTCAGAGCCACTAGTGACTGGCACTTCCTGAAGATCAGGGATCTCTAAAATACATATGTCATGCAGAGAATACCAATATGAATCAAAAAATCATACTACATAAAACATTGCAGACTCAGTTTTCTCAGGGGGAATTCCCTAAACGACGTAATTTTTTATCCAAATTAAAATGATCAAAAATGTAATGTTTGGCACTTTAGAAAACTATCCTCAGATGCTGCTTAGATCAAAAATATTTAAATCAATTTCATTTATGGTCTTTAAACTGTCACTCTAAAACACTTCTTGTGATGAAAATTATTCTTTATTATATATATATATATATAAAGGCCCATTAGCTAATCAGACACATCGTAAAAAGGAGAATTCCCTCTATTTGAAGAATCATCAATCAACGTATCATCTAGAATTAACTCATGTAGTGACTCTTAAGATCTAAGTTCATAACAGAGGGATTTTACCATCAGTAAGTCTCTGGTATGTTCCCACCACAGCTCTTCTACAAAAAAAGGGGATAGAGGGCCATCTCCAAACCTCCTCCTCCTTTCTCTTTGCCTCTTTTCTCCCATCATCTACCCCACCGGCCACAGCAGGCTTTTCTCTCATTATATAATTCATTCTGAAACCAATTAATTCAAAAACAATTAACGTGTCCGACACTAATATGAGTAATATTATCCTTAAATCTAGTGATGTATTTGCGCTCTTTTCTTTACAGTAAGCATCTCTGGCAAGTCTGCATATTGGAGCAGCAGTTTTGAGTCTAACAGGACACTGAACTCAGAATCATACGTTTCAGACACGAACAGAGTGTGCTGATAGAGCATGAGTGTACATAAGATTTGAGTGACAGGGAAAAGGCTAAGTTTCATTAATAGCAGAATGAAGCTTAATGACTTCGTTATAATGCAATTATTTTAGATTTAAGGCTGGTGCAAAATTGAATTGAATTGAATTGAATTGAATAGAAAAAGGTGCCCAGGCTTTCATGTGTTTCAGTGAGTTTTTTTTTTTTACTGGTTCACTGAAACGAACCGTAAAAGAAACCAGGTTGCAAAAATATGAAGTTCAAAGTCTTAGAAATGTAATCTCTAAATTCATGTTGATTTCATTAATATTTGAAAAACGGTTATACCATTTTAAACACCAAAAAATGATTGATGACTCGAAAATATCATATCAAGATATTTAAAGCATGAATATAAATGCTCTTGTTTGGGTTTCCTATGTTTCTCACAATGGCTTCCAGCATATTTAAAATGATATTTTATAATAAATTAACTTTTTTCGTTCTTTAAAAAAAAACACAAAAAAACAAACAAGTTTATATTTTAAAACAGAGCTGCTTCACTGCTTATTTTTGTAATGAAATTAATTAAAATTACACCAAACTACGTTCCAAATAACTTTCCCACCAAGAATTTTAGCCTTTCTATAATGTCCAGACAGTTGAACTTTAATCTCCACAAAAAATAATTCAGATATTGAAAGTTAATTTAATTTATGCATTTAGCAGACGCTTTTATCCAAAGCGACTTACAGTGCATTGTAAAACATAATGAAAATAATGAAAGTTCATCATAGAAGTGTTTTGTCACTGTATGTTTGAAATGCAACGTACTCCTGAATAGTGGTCGACCGATATATCGGCCGATATCTGCCATTTTTTCAAATATCGGCATCGGCCGATAAGTTTTTCTGTTTGGCCGATGTGTTCGAGGCGGGACTTTTATTTTGACGGCGCCGAAAACGGCTGCGGCAGCGCCTGAGCACACAGTGCTCACATTCTCCCTCTTGTTTGCTGTTGTCATTCAGTTCTGTCTAATACGGATAGAAGTCTATCTAATAATCAGATAGAACTGTTAAACAAAGGAATTAAAATGTATACAAAAAAGTATTATAACGATTGCTTTAATATTATTAAAGGCAAACATTATAATACTTTCTCGTTTGCCGTCAGCATTCCGCAAATACGCATCTATATAATTTAAACAAATCTTTGAATGACTAATGAACATTTAATTTAACAAACCTTGCAGACTTAGTCGAATCTATTTGAGATCGTGTGAAGTGTGCATGTGACCTGCATGATCGCGTGTTCTTTGACGGTCGGTCCTATGGTCCGTGCGAACTGAATACGGACAGGAGAGTCGCGCGATCGACAAACTTTAAACTCGTGACTGATTTCAAATTATGCTGCGCTTTATGCATTTGCCCACTGTCATATTCATGTCATTTTCACTGTGTGTTGTATGTAAAATGAGTGTTACCTTGGCTTTATTTGAAAAAAATTAGTCCCAATGCTCACAAACTTCCCAGAATACCGAGTGCCCAGTTGGTTACAGTTACTTCCTTTTTAATTATATTTTTATTAAATATGTATTTATTTGTGAAAAATACTTTGTCTTCTAGAGTATAAGTATGTTTATTTACACGTTTTTCCATTTTCAAATGATTTAAAATTTCTTAAATATGAAAATTAAATTAAATTAAAAATTATATCGGCTTTATATCGGCATCGGCTGTCAAAAAAACCCATATCGGTCGACCACTACTCCTGAATAATAATAATAATAATAATAATAATAATAAAAAGGTGTCGCGTCAATTGAAACATGCATCACAAAATTCTGGTCCACAATTGTCTTTTACTGATTATGCAATAAACAAAACATTTAGTGTTAAGAGAATAAAGGAGAAGACTGGAGAGATAAATGAAGACTACAACAACATAAAAGAAAATGTCTTTCCTATTGAAAAACAAGATAAAAGGTCATAAAATACTTGCAGGACGTTGTCAACAGGCTGACATTCATCTGAAAGCATAATGAAAACAAATATTGTCTTACTTAACTAAGCATTCATGTTCCAATGCCATTATAAATACCTGTAAAACTGGGATAAATGATATATCAGCTTTGTATGATCTAAAACAGCTCATGAAGCAGAAAAAAAATGGTTACCAGCCATGACATCTCACAAGCATGAATTACCTTAAACATCTACCACGTCGAGAACTAAACAGAAAAAATGACCCCTAAAAATATACAAATCTATTGCATAATTAAACTATAAATCTGTTTGAACCTCTTTGAGACAAAAACCATCATGAGAACACCACAACATGATTATTAATTCCCTTTTTTGCACATTCTCTATCATTACTTTAAATGGCTCTTTTGCAATTCATCTGTACTGTTCAAGAGAAAACTTAAAGTGATGTAAGCAAATACCAACGCAATGAAAGCAACACTCACAAACATCCAACAGCGTTTAACCATTGAGCCTATGAGTGCACACACACAGAACTCTCACTTAACCGCTACACAACAAAACTCTGAAGAGAGAAAAAATAAATTGTTCAATCTTTCATTAAAAGTACATATTCATAAAAATGGTTTCATATATTGCATGGACTATTGGTATTTTATCTTAAGAAAATAGATTGTGCGACTGTAGCTACAATACACACGCTTTGGGAAAGTGGATAAAACACAACGGGGTTTTTCTTTTTAGGTGAAACTAGGGAATCCAGAGGGAGTGTGGGAGATTGTACGTATCAGCATCTGTGCGTCAGTGTGCATTTAACATTAAGGCTCTAAACTCTCATCTGGTTGCTGCCACTGTTAAGTTATATTACACTCCTCTGTCTCCAGGCCCTCTACACACTGGGATGGATGGACTCCCTCTGGGCTCCTCTTCGCATCACTGGCAGGATCAATGGAAGTTGCAGGTCATCTAGTACATTTGTAAAACACTGGGGTTTATAGAGGGCTTGATATTAGGGCTTGGAATAAAAAGAGAAAAAGTGGAGGCTGATTTCAGGGATCCAGGGGGGAGTGGGCAGAGAGGGGGATGCAGTGTCCGGAATTGCTAAACACAGCAAAGCTCAGTTGACTTGGTCCAGAGCACGCAGGAGCTCTTCTCCCTGCAGCAGATGATGGCGGTCCTGCACGGGAGCGTTGACTTCGCAGTCGTAACGCGTTAGCTGAGGCAGCCCGCTGCTGCCCTCTAAAGAACTGCACAACAGGCGACTGGCCACATCTGCAGAATCAGAAGGGAAAAGAGATGAGCGGATTTATTGACAATTGTATATACATGCTAAGATAGAACTCAAAAAAAAATGTCAAGTGGTATTACCATCAAGTAAAAAGTACTAAATTATTTCCCTGTGAACTGAATACGCTTTTGATACCAATTTTGTTAGTATTTTAATATAAAGCTGCTTCACTTCTATGAAGCTTTAATTAAAAAATAATAATTTTATTAGGAGAGCGCATTTAAAAATTCATAAAATACATGGCAGAGTTTTGATGGTCTCATTACTCACCAGAGGGCAGTATGAGAATGGTTTTATTTCCTCCGAGCACACTCGATCCTTTAACCTCTAAAACCTTTGCCCTCTTTCCAGGCTCTACAGCACTGTCCACACTCTGAAGCAAAGCACCCTGCAGGAAATTGGAGAGGGGGTTACATGGAAAACATTTTCAAGAATCATTTCACAATGTTTCACATAAGTTTTTTCTTCTTCGATTTAGGAGTTTATTCGGTAAGTGTGTTTTCATCATAGTTTATTCATTTTTACTTAATCTATTTTCATACTGACCAGTCCAACAGCCTCACAAAGTGATGTCACTTCCTCCAACTTCCTCTTACGTTGGGCATTCTGGATGGCTAACATCTTTGGAGACAGCTCTCTGGGAAATTGGAGCAACAAATACAAAATCAGATAATTTACTAGTAGTGACATATAAATGAAGTCCCAATCCGAGCTCTAGGCTCATGATAGGCTCATTGGCTTGGCTTTAATCTACTTGCAGTTTAATACAGATCAGCCATCCGATCCCTCTACTAAAGAATTGATCTGACTGAGATTGCCAGCAGGAAGTCATGCCAGTGAGAGCTCTACCTGTTGTTGATCTGATTGCTGCTCTGTGGGGCGGGGGACCGAGCAGGGGAAACATCCCGACTGCCACTGAAGGGTGAGACAGGGGCACTGCACACCTCCTGTAGCAGGTGCAGGGGTGAAGGGGCCCGTGATGATGGCCCCTGCTTCACTACGCTGCTGGAGGAAGAGGCTGGAGACGCAGGGGAGGGTAAGGGCTGGAACAGGGAGCTCATGGCTGACACAGAGTGAGGGCCAGAGGGGAGCGGATCCAGCGGAGAGGGGATACGCAGCTGGAAGTCATCATCCATTGGGATGTACGGAGCCAGCATCTCTAGGTCGAGATCCTCCATGGCCTAGAAGTCACAGAAATATGTCTTGTGAAATTCATGCAACGCAATAATGACCAGAGAGAGAGATGTTTCAGATAAAGGGTTACCTGGGAGCTAAAAGGGGTCTTTGCCTCGGTATCAATAGCAAACAGTTTCTCAACCAGGTCCAGTTTGAATTCAGAACTGATGTCTGAGTCTACTTGGAAACAGTAATCCATGGGGCTGTTGGGCTAAGAGAAAAAAAAATACACACTTGAACTAAGTCTTTGAGACACACAAGATCTCATTAACCATTAAAAAGGAGCTGACTACGAATAGCAGCTAAAAAAAGCAAGCGTTTAATGAGTATTTACCGCCGAGGAGCCCAGTCCAGATGTGGAAGGTGTGTTTGTGGAGTCTGAGGCAGAGCTGAAAGGGAAGACCTCCGCTCCGGTCTCTAGTTTGTTCAGAACTGGGGTGGAGTCAATGGGTGTCAGAGGAGACAGACTGATGGGCAGCTTCTCGCTGCTGGAGGGCAGCATGACATCATTGTAGAGGGGCACCTCCTTCAGCAGCTGAATGTCAGAATCTGGAGGAAATTAAATACTGTTAAATTATTATTGGTAGCACACCAAGAAATTGTGTGTATATTTATCATTTATTTCAGAAACTAAGATTATGAATCCATATTTCTCATATAACAGTCTCGGAGGATTAGTGAATGCCTTGAATATGTTTTCAGTCTTTATAAGATTATAAAGTTGGCGAGGGATTGCATTATATATATTAAGGTACACTCCAAAATTTTGGGGCCAGTAAGAATTTCTTTTTTGGGGGGTGGGGGAGAACAATTTAATACTTTTATTCAGCAAGGATGCATTAAATTGATTAAAAGTTACAGTTAAGACTTTTACATTGTTACTAAAGATTTCTATTTCAAATAAATGCTGTTTGTCTGAAATTACTATTCAAAGAATCCTAAATTAAATACTGTGACACTGAAGACTGGATTAACAGCTGCTGAAAATTCAGCTTTGCTATCACAGGAATAAATTACATTTAAGACATCTTTTGTAACAGTTTTGCACGTTAAAGTGAAACCTCTATCATGATCAGGTATGCATTCTGTCCAGGCACTCACAGTTGTGATGTGTCTTGGTGAGGTGATCTGAATCCAGGGCATGATAGTATTCGTACACAGACCTGTTCAGAAGATCATCCGGCTCATATCCCATCAGCTCTGTGATCCTTCGGGAAAGAGTGAGTGAGAGGATTTAGTATGCAATTATAGCTACATGCTGAAACAACTGCCACTTCAACGTGATCTGGATAGGAGACGTCTAATACAGGGGTCTCAATCTTCTTTGTTCTGTAACCCATGTTTTAGTTCTCGCAACACCATGCATTTGGTCTTAATGTGAACAAGAATGCTGAATCCTGTGTATTCACTGTTTGTGGCCAAAGAATTTATGGCAGCTGGGCCTTTACATTGAGTTCACCTCTGCGTCTAGATCACATATGTGTATAATGTAGTATTACGTGCAAGAGAAACGGTGTAATTCACAAACATGTCTAATCTACAGCTGTAACAATTTTGCTCAAAAACAGTGTTTCGAACACTAAAAATATTTAGTATTATTCATATACTATGATTGTATTTATTAAAATGTTGAATATTTGTAACTTATTTTTATATTTTCAGTGTTAAATTAAATTTTAGTTTAAGGTTTTAGTAATTCTGTTGTCTGCTTTTGCCATTTTAATTCGTTTTTTTTAATATTATTATTAATAACTATTACTATATAGCTTTCTTTTTGTTTTGCAGTTTATAGGTGAGCTCAGGGATAGTAACTAGTTATTATAGTAGGTAGATACTACATACACGTACAACAGGAAAGTAAAAAAAAATAAAAAAATCTCCAACAACCATATCTGCATCTCTAGTGATGCCGAAACTGAGGCCCTGTTACGCCTTCAGCAAAGCAATAAAAAAAATAAAAATAATAATAATACTACTTCTGCCACTAGGTGGTGTTAATAACATTTGTAAAAGTACAGAACACAGACTTTTGTGCTTTGGCCTACTAGACTTGTTCTGCAGAACTGCTTTTATTCAAAGAGATGTCAACAACTGGTAGGCACACACAGTATTCATTGCTAGGCATAGATACCATCAAGGCAAACCCAAATACATTAAACAAAGAAATGGGGAAATAAAGTGGGGCAGGCCAAACCATTTACACTTCAACAAAACAAAAAGAAAGAAAAGGAGCTCTGCAGCAATCTGTCTACATAATCCGGGGGAAATATTTTTTTTTTCTGTTTGATGTATCCATGCTATTTTTTTTACATAAGAGCAGGAATGGCCATTTGTAATTTTAATGTGCAAGGCTTCCGATTTCATTCGCTTTATTTTAATTTTTCAGTAATTTTTTTAATTTAAAGTCTTGTTATGCTGCTTTATATTGCAAACTTGTATATTTTGTTATTTTAATCTATTATGATAATCATAAACGCACTGGTTTGTAGCACAAATAGTTTTACCATTTACTGCACATTGTTTTTTAACCTTTTAGTTATTTACCTATAGTGGTTAATAAATCGGAAGTCTTGCACATCACAGGAAATAGCTTTCTTGCACTTTGCAAAATAAGGTGAATATGAGGCCATCACATCTTCCTGCTAACCTTTCATCACAGTACGAGAACTTCATGTCCAGAGTGTGGCGGCTAAGAAAGGTCTTGCTGTCCAGAGGCACCTCGATGTTCGAGGGATGAGGAATGGGCTCACAGATGAGCACAAGGTAGGTCAGAGGAGGCTCTTTAAAGCCAGAGTCTCCCGAACCCTCGCCGCGCTCCTGCACACGGACATGACCAGCACAGTGAAGAACCTGTATCAGAAGAGAGAAGGGGGAAACTTCTGTTCAAAGTCTTTTTTATAGCAGATGTGTCATAAATAACTACTATAAGGATGCTCCGTGCACAATAAGACTCAAGCCAGTTTTTCTTTCCTTCTTCCTTGTTACATTTCCTGTATGCTTTCAATGTCACCAAAATGAATGAACCATTTAAAATCAGCAAATCAGGATAAGACAATCTTATCCTTTTAAAACAAAAATATATCAGGAAAAAGTAATGATAGGGGGAAATTATATACCAACAGATTAGTGATAGTCTGAGAAAACTTTGTTAGCATTCAGACAGCATCTCACCTTCCACGTAGCAGACTTGGTATTGACAGTCCGCCCTCTGCTAGTGAGTGTGCACTTCATACGCAGGAAGAAGCTGCGCTCTGTATTTTGTTCCTTGGTCTTGTTGGATCCTAAACATGGACAAAAAATGTATGCAGTTAATGCATTTACTATTTATGGCTGGTGTATATTTCTGCAGGAAAATGTTGCAGTGTAGCATGTGTGACTTGCCTGTCTTATGGACCAGCATCTCTCTCAGCTCCTCGTGGTCACATGGGTGTGAAAATTCAAAGATGCTGTGACCAGTCAGATCAAACTGAAAGAAAAGATGGCAGAGAAAGTTAGCTACAACTTAAGCCTTAAAGCTAAACAGCAAAGAACAAAAACATTTAGCTACCTGTGTGAGGCCCATGCTCTTGCTGACATTCTCAGAGAGATAAACCATGTCTCCATCTTCAGACAGGACCATAAGGAAACCCTCCAGGGCCTTCAGATAAAAGCTGTTCAGCTGACACTCCAGTTCATTCTCCTTCTCTTCATCATCTGCAAAGCCAAACATCATTTAGCAATCTAATAAGCGTATGGTCACAGCAGCACATTAAGCTTCCTTCACACTGTCAGAAAATATAGTATCTTGACAGTTACAACAGTTTGTCACTAGGCCAGTACTCTCAAAGGGTACATTTTAGTACCTAAAAAATAAATACTAGTATTATTATGCACCCTTGAAACGAAGATAAGGTCCATATTAGTACTTGTTATAAATGCAGGGAAAGAAAGATTTACTTTTGTTGACAACAGTGGGTTTATAAGTGCTTCTCATTGCAAGTTCGGGAAAATGTGTTCTCAAATGCATGTTATAAACATCCCAAAGTCAGAGCAGATGCAGAGATGAGTTTGTGTGGAGCAGCACTTACTGCAAACAGGGCTGTTTCAAGACACTGAAAACACTGGATTATGAGCTGCTTGAGTGTAAATGAACATTTATTTAATTAAATCACAGCTTTTGCAATTTGATAATCATACTAAGCCATATTGCAATTTCAGTTAATCATGCAGCCCTAGAACATACTAGTATCTAAAAGGTACATATTAGTACTAATATGCACTCTTTGATAGGGTTGGGTATTGAAAACCGATTCCAATTCCAGAATTGGATACTTTTTGTAAAATGAACATTTTGATACCGCCTATCGATTCCTGTGCGCGCATCTTTTCTTTTTTTCCATCTGTGAGGACCCCGACTCTGCGATCTGCCAGGACCTTCCTCACTATTCTAAGCGCTCCAGTGGTTAGCTACACTTGCGATCAGCAAGTAACTGTTAAGTATAATATTTGTGATAAGCTAACATGTTGCAAGAGAAGTGTCATCACCAACATGACAAAGCACCTTTAATTAAACATAGTTAAAGATCACGAACACGATTCAAATGCCAACGTGATCTTTCCTAAATGACAACGATTCAGCTGTTAAACCTTTGTGTGCGATCAACTTTCTGTTCGTCCCTGTGTGATTTGAACATTAAAATCTGCGTTCGTGCTGCCGCTGACCTGAAGAGAGCAGCTGTCATGTATATGTATGAAACGGCTTCACAAAGAGTCTTTTCAACCACAGTAGAATTATTTCTGTTACAATCACTCAAATAAATCACAGAAGTACAGGGATAAAAGTTTATAGTTTGGATTATAAACACTGTGTACAGTACGGTATCGACTAAAATAGAGCACATCACCTTTTGAAAGCAATTTGAAGTTTCAAATAAAGATTTATCGATTATGTCGTTATGCCAGTAAGTGGCGAAAAGGAGCTGTTAAAAATGTATGTCTTTGAATCATTCATTCAAGAGATTAATTCAAAAACACTGATTCATCCATTAATGAAACAAGTAAATCTTAAGTGAGTCATTGAATCATTCATTCATAAATTACATGTTATTTATTAATTAAAAAAAAAAAAATGCACACAAACAGCTCTTAATCAAGTCCAGTTTTTATGTAGCCTGCTGATTTTTGTTCATGGTATTCAGTTGCAACTAAATGTTTTGCAAGAAGAGAGACAGAATAAATATGTCTGAATTATTATTTTTTTTTTTTAAACTACATCGGAATCGAAACTGGGAATCGATAAGAATCGGAATCGATAAGCAGAATCGGAATTGATAAAATTCACACGATACCTAACCCTACTATTTGAGGATCCTGCCCCAGTGACAGTGCAGATTGCACGTTTTTTCCTGTTCATCAGCTCAGCGTTTACAATATTTGTTTACAATATCTACTGGTGGCAATGTTTTGATTCCCTTTTGCATGCGGTGTAACTATTTTGCGTATGTAGATGAAAATATTCAAGTGAGCATACTGACCAGAGCTCAGTAGCTTCCTCATGCGCAGGTAGCTGATGGCCAGCCTCATGATGGAGGCTTTGTCCAGGTGGGAGGTGACATTGTGTGGCAGGGGGAGCTGGTGTGCTAACTCGTAGAACACCTCGGACTCCTTTCCCCTGCGAGATCGCGCCGCATCCCTGGACTTCTCCTTCCTGCGCTCCGAGCTCACCCTGAAAAGATAAGGAAGGACAGTGTGGTGTTAGTTTTGCTCAGTGTTTGTGACGAGAGACCTCCTGCGCTAGTGCTTGAAGGCAGCAGCAAGGTCAACTTATTTGAAATTTCTCATTTTCATGGCATCAGAACTTGCAACGTCAGAGGCCAGAAAGATCGTTTCAATGTGACTGGCTGGTGAAAGGAGTGTGGACACACTGTGACTAGACTTGTGCCGGTATTCGGTAATGCGATATATCACGGTAATGAATATGCACGATATTGTTATCGTGGGCTCTTCTAAATACCGTGAATAATTATATATTACAAGTTATTCAGAATTTTGAATGCATTTTAAGAATACTTTTCCCATCAACTGGTCAAAATGCACAACACCGCTGTATGCTGCGTGAAAGATTTCTTTTGCACTTTAATCTGTGTAAAACTTTTAGCTTTATACATTTTTCTGTATTGCTTTATTGCATTTAAATGTTCAGTTATTTTTGTTATAAGAAAAATGTTATTAAACCTGTTATACTGTATTATGACAGCACTTTTTTAAAACTAAAGTTCAATACCGTGATAAAAGCATTAGCAATTAATCGCAACATGAAAATTTGATACCGGCATATCCCTAACTGTGACAGACACGGTTACAATCCTTGGAAGCCAGCCAACAGTGATAAATGCTGTCGTGTAAGACAGTTTTCAAATTTCCCAACATAATCTTTTCGGTGCACTACAAGGACGTTTTACACACAAACAAGCCATAAAGTAACTGGTCTTACAAACAAGCAAGGTCAAGATCTGGACAATAAATAGCTCTTGGCCAGAAAATAACCTCTTTCCTGACAAACAGGTCATCACGAAAAAGCTTTTTGCTAAAATGAGTCTATCTCATCATGATTTCTAAAGAAGCATGTCTATTACCTTGGGACCTCTGCCTATTCTATCACTGCCAAGACAGACTCCCACACATTTAACAAATGTTTCAGTTCATTGCAAGAATGGAGAGCTCTGAAAACAAGCAAAGCTACTGGCAACAAAGAGCAACGATGTAATGCACTCTATTTAACAAAAGCCGCTATCTTCAGGTGTTCATTCACGGTTTACCGATGTAGAAAACTGTTCATCGTTAACAAAAGCTGACACATAAGGCAAATGGATTAAAAACCCTGATAAACTTGTCTTTTCTTAATTGTAGGATTTCACAGAAAATCTCTCTTGAAGTGGCTTTAAGCAGAAAGGTATAAACCTCAGATATCCTCAGAAGCTAACTCAACAAAACCCCACATCTTTTATCTGTTTATCAGGTCAGCTGACAAAATAGGTTAAGCCTCAAACAAGCTTGAAATCAGATACGGAAACATCAAGGAACTTGATTTAGCCAACATTTGCAATAACAGCACAAACACGTCAATGTCTGAAAAACAGGAGACCATGTGGAGTGAGTCAATGGTGTTCTTCTTTTTAATTCGCCCAGAAGCATTTGAGAATTAAAGTTGCACTGGACAGTAACATTGCAACAATATAAAAAATTCCTAATGCATTGTGAGCAGCCGGAGGTCTTCATGGGTCCACTTGGATCCGAAAACCCGAGGTCCGACCCGAGAGGGTCTCTGGTAATTTAAAATAAATGTGCTTTTTTTCAAATGGACCCGATAAGACCTGAATTCTTTTAAACTATCCCGGATGTGTACTTGCACGTTCGCGTTAAGTGAGGAACGCACATAGAAAAGGAGCATACGTTTGTAACCTCGCCAACAGAAATCCATCTTATAGATTGAGATCGATCAGGAAAATCCACTCGCGCCATTACGCTGCGTATTCATGCAGGGCTTTTCTTTTTTGTGTGCAGAAGCCTTTCGCCGGAGATGAGGTTGCAGACAACACTAGCGAAGCCATGAATTATGCTATGATCATTAGTTATGCTTTAGATTAGCCATGAAAAGGTATTGATTTAATTTATCATCAAACTATCACGTTTATTTTTCAAATCCACTGGTCACAACTGAAATCCGAACTCAGAAATAACTTGTATCCATCAGGCAGGCAATAATATAAAGTAATAAAATTAAATAAATGTTAAACAAATGAAAGTAATGGAGAAGCGGCCAAATCAGTCAGCAGGACACCGGGATTTTCCTGACTGACTCCGGGGCTGCAGGCTGTGCACAGTCAATGCTGTTTACGTTCGGGTCCAGTCGGGTTCGAAAATAAATACAGTCGGGTCGGACTCGGGTCTAATTTCATCGGGTCGGGTTTTTCTTATTTAAAAAAATAATTTATGCACGTCGGGTCCGGGCAAGAAGTGATTCGGGTCGTGTACAGATTTTAGGACCCGAGAAGACCTGAGATCCGTTAGAGCTTCATTGTAGTGTTAGTTCATCTGCATGTATCATCATCAACAGAAACAAAATAACTCCTTTCCATTTCTATCATAAGCCATTAACAGTGATTTATTTGGCCAAGCAACTGCCTGAACACCACTCGTCACAAACCATTGCTACAGTTAACAACTCTTTACGAAATATAATGCTTTCACTGCGTAGAAACTTCAATTTTCTCAAAGTTAAAACTGACATTTTTCTGGCATGCATAAAACTATAATGTCATCTGGTTGATACTGCATTTCTCTTTTCTTTATTTACATATGAGGACTTGAGGTAATATAAAGTTATAAAAAGTAGTCAGATTGTTCCTTTTATATCATGCTAGATTGATTACAATATTGCAATAAAATTAGGGCTGTGCGATTATTCGAAATCGTCATAAAATCGCAATTTGAGCTTGCGCGATTTCTAAATCGCTTTATAGCACGATTTTCCGCACACACGACCTCCTGTATGCTATCCGAACCAATCAGAATGCAGCGCGCCTAAATGGAGCACGAGAACAGAACAGACCAGGCGGGCATACAAACGTAACGCCAGGTTCACACTAGTGTTCTCAAAAGACCCGGTACTTCAGTACCAAGTCGGTACTAAAAAAATGAAAATGTTACGGTACCAGGTTTTTTTTAAGTACCGGTGGTACCGAGTACCCGGTCAACCCGGTTCTTGATGCGCTATCTGAAAGGTGCGCAGATGCGCTCTCTTCATAAAAGCACTGAGACGTGGCGACATCAAAACGAGGAAACACACCAAACTAACAAAACACTTTAAAGACACCCAGATCAAATGAAAGAGTTCAAGCAGGTAAGTTTCATTTAAATTTTTAATATTTGTGTTTATAAACCGCCACAATATCAAAACTCACAGCCACAAATAGATTTTCCAAAAGGCTTTGACTTCGTTGAATAAACATGAGCACTGCACGTGTCAAAGTCGAAACCCGGTGCGGGTGTTTTTATATCACTGTATTTCTGAAGGAACCGACTGTCTTCAGAAAATTATGGATGTCATTTTCATTTCATCTTGCCTGTAATGCCTGAGCAGCGTTTGTGAGCTGAGCGCTGCTTTGTGTACAGCGTTACCGGGGAAACCTGATCTCTCGCGCTCTACAAGCGCCTCCTGCTGGCAGAAAATGAATTTGCATATATACGCTGCCACAAATAGAGTACACGTTCTGGGGGAAACACTGCATATTATTCAATATTTTAATCTGAATGTCGGCTTGAAATGAACGCTGTTATTGGAGTAGTTAATCGTTAGCATAATAGAATGCAGTTTCTTTATTAACTATTTAATGCTCATATAACTTTTATTAGGGTAAAAAAAAAAACAGGAGGACATGATGATATTTACAATTTTTACACACCAGAGGCTTTTAAATGAATTGTGAATCTAAAATGTGTGTTAGAGAATGTACAAATCATTAACATTATTTGTGTCATATCAGTCAGAAGTTCTGGGCTTTTTTTATTATTAGCTAGCTTAGTTGTTATTCTTGGCTGAATAGCTCTAGGTTTTCAAAAGCCCTTTAAAATTAAATATGTACACATTTTGAATTAAATGAAAGTGGTCAATTTTTAATTAGCATGTTTTTGTGTTTTGCTTTGGTACCGAAATTGGTACCGAGAACCGTGGATTTTCACTGGTATTGGTACCGAATACTGAAATTTTGGTACCGTGTGCGCTCCAGGAGCGGTGCGTCTGCAGCAGTCATGCTGCGATCGTTTCCACACGGAATCTATTTCTGCTGTGCTGCACGTGCTGAATTAAAGCGGCAGCGCATTATTCGCGGTAAAAATTAACATGGATTGATACGGAAATATAGTAATTACACCATAATTGCATATAATTAAAGTCTACTGTTTCACAGTCAACACATGGCTTTTTGGCTAGATTTAAAACAAGGAAAAGTGCACTTTTAGATAAACAAGGCAATAATAGATGACACTCGTGGTGGTAGTTAAACAAAGTTATATTTATTGAGTTTAAACGTGAATATGTCTATGAAAGATTGTATTACTGTACTGTGATAAAAGAGAATCACAATGCTGAAAAAGCATTTTCAGAAACAACGTTTGGATTTGAAATCAAAATAATGGATAAATGTTGTGTTTGTGGTAAACAGCCGCAGATCAGGAGCTGACTGCAAACGCATCCTGTGCGAAAGCAAAATGAGTCCGTGCGGCTTCTGCACCGCATACTCTTACTGTATACGCACTGCAGACGGAGTTTGTGTGAACTTGGCGCAACAAATCTAGTTCCAACATCTTAGGCAACGCCACAAAGAGCTCTATGACCAATGCATGGCAAAAAAATAATCCCTGGACACGGGATTTTTTATTCTTTTCCTGCCATATGTCTATTCTAGAGACATTTTGTTACACCTTTACTTAGTGATTATTTTGCCTTATGTCTGTTCTAGAGACATGTTACAGCTTTTTGATAAAGCACTAATTGGTTTTCTTTTGGAAATAGGTTTCAAATTCACACTGAATGCATTAATGACTGCATCAAAATTGTGATTAAAATCGAAATCGCAAAATTCATCAAAGAAATCGCGATAGGTTTTTTTTTGTCCACATCGCACAGCCCTAAATAAAATATAAGTAAACAGAAGTTTGTCTTTTTTTCCTTTTCTATACTAAAATGCATTAGGTGAAGCAGTTAAGTACATCTAAAAGCACTTTAAAAAATGGCTTCTGGATTACACTGAAAACAAGTGAATACCCACCCACCGATTAAAAAAAAAATGCACAAAGTGATGCAGAATCTATTTACATACATTTTTCCCTTTATAATTTGAATAACCAATGAGCTCTCCATGCAACAAATACATATTCCCCATCTAGGAGCTCCAAGGTCAAAGCAGGAATGACAAACAATGAGCAGGCATTGTCAACCGTCAAAGCCACGCAAGACAAAGGAGGGAAATCGGTTAAGACAGCCTAGTGCCCTAGCGGGAAAAAAAAACAGCATCTTCAGACAGACGGCGTCCTAACTGCTCGCATCCTCCCTATCAAAGTATTTTCTGAAGCAAAGCGGAAATCATTTGGCCAGAAAGAGAGGAAAACCCTTGTGCACAGGGGATGCTCACACACACACACACACACACACACACACACACACACACACACACACACTTCATTGTGGTTTTTAGCCTGCTTGTGTCTGTGCGTGCCGGTACATTACATCTTATGTAAGCTCCATATATGGACTGCTCACTAATATATGTCTACATTATTGACTGTTTTCATGGTAGCTGGAAGGCCCCTTTACAAAGGGGAGCTTTTTAACTTAAAAGGGATGAAAAATGAAAATCCTGTCATTAATTACTCACCCTCATGTTGTTCCAAACCCTTAAGACCTTCGTTCATCTTCAGAACACGGATTAAGATATTTCTGATGAAATCCGAGAGCTTTCTGACCCTGCATAGACAGCAACGGAACTACCACGTTCAAGGCCCAGAAAGCTAGTAAGGACATTGTTAAAATAGCCCATGTGACATCGGTGGTTAAACTTTCATTTTATGAGGCTACAAAAATACTTAGTGTGCAAAGAAAACAAAAATAACGACTTTATTCAACAATTTCTTCTGTTCCATGTCAGTTTTTGACGCGCATTCATGAGTGTACCACAACACATGGTTGTGCATTCCTCTGATTGCAAACAAGGCACAGCGCATGCGTGTTCTACGTCAGAACGCCAGCTCCTGCGTCAGCAGCACCACACCCATGCATCATGGTACTCTAGTGAACACGATTTTTACCAGCAAGTTTCCATGTTTCCATGACTTTTCCATAACTTGAGACAATAATCATGACCTAAGGTTCCATTAGTTCACAAGTATACATGTAAAATAAGAATAAAAAAGGGGGTCCCCCTCGGTCCATTCGCCACGGGGCCCGGTCACCTCTAAGGACAGCCCTGTCTTTAACCAATATCATCAACTAAACTCGGGACCTGAATTTCAATTAGGAAACCGGTTAGGGCTAACAAGTAGTATTCAGGTACAGAAATACACAGAAATTAAATATACTGTAAATTAAGTGTCAGTGTGGCATTGAAAATGGTCAACATGTGACCGAAACGTTTGCCTTGTTTCTTTCAGTAAACATTTTGCATATGATTTCTGGTGGAGTGTGTGGACTTTGTTCATGGCATTTACCTTTTGGAAATCTTTCTGGTCTATGCACCTCGTTTGGATGATTTTGAAGGTGCGGTGAGTTTCTGGCTGTTTTTTTTATTAATTTTTCCAAAACTTTTCCAGACCTGGAAATTGCCCTTTTAAAATTCCATGACTTTTCCAGGTTTTTCATGACCGTACGAACCCTGGATGTCACATGGACTATTTTAACAATGTCCTTACTTTCTGGGCCTGGAATGTGGTTGTTACATTGCTGTCTATGCAGGGTCAGAAATAGTGGTCGACCGATATTGGTTTTTTGACAGCTGATGCAGATATCTTGGAAAGCAGGGTGGCCGCTGGCCGATATAATTTTATTTATTTTATTTAATATTTAAGAAATTTGAAATCATTTGAAAATGGATTAAACAAATAAATGTGTAAAATAAACATGCTTATACTTTAAATGACAAAGTATTTTTCACAAATAAACAAATATTTAATAAAAAAATATAATTAAAAAGGAAGTAAACACTGTAACCAACAGGGCACTCAGTATTCTGGGAAGTTTGTGTACATTGTGAATCACATTTTTTCAAATAAAGCCACAGTAACACTCATTTTACATACAGCACACAGTGAAAATGACATGAATATGACAGTGGGCAAAAGCATGAAGCGCAGCATAATTTGAAATCACGAGTTTAAAGTCGATCGTGCTTCTCCAGTGAAGCTGAACTCTCCTCCTGTCAGCATTCAATTCACACGCGATCGTGTAGGATACAAATGCACACTTCATAAGATCTCACAACTGGATTCGATTAAGTTTGCAAGGTTTTTGAAATTAGATGTTAATTAGTCATTCAAAGATTTGTTTAAATTATATAAATGCGTATTTGCTGAATGCTGACGGCAAACGAGAAAGTATTATAATGTTTGCCTTTCTATTACTAACAACATAAAAGCAATCGTTATAATACTTTTGTATACATTTTAATTCCTTTGTTTAACAGTTCTATCTGATTATTAGACGGACTTCTGTCCGTGGACAGAACTGTTAACGACGACAGCGAACAAGAGGGAGAATGTGAGCACTGTGTGTGTTCAGGCGCTGCCGTTCTCAGCGCCGTCAAAATAAAAGTCCCGCCACGAACGCATCGGCCAAACAGAAAAGCTTATCGGCCGATGCCAATATTTGAAAAATGCCAAATGCCAAGGCCGATATATCGGTCGACCACTAGTCAGAAAGCTCTCGGATTTAATCAAAAATCTCTTAATTTGCGTCCCGAAGATGAACGAAGGTCTTACGGGTTTGGAACAACATGAGGGTGAGTAATTAATGACAGAATTTTCAGAATGATCCCTTTAACTGAAATTTAGAGATTATTTTAAAGATTAGGTTGCATTGTATGGTTTCAAAACGCAATGAGAGGAGAAAATACAAGAAACTTCCTTTGAAGCTGATGTGTTTCATCTAGGGCTGGGTGATATAGCTAAAAAACAAAAATGTATCAACGATATAATGTTTCATATCGTTCGGTATCGATAATTATTTACATTTTTTATAACCTTTCAAACAAAGAGCAACAGAAAACATTTTTAAATTTAACCACTGCATTTTTAAATTAACCCAATTTATTGAGACAAACAACAAATATTTTTTGTTTTAACAATCAAACAAAATAAAAATTAAACAAATATCTCATTTCTAATGTTTTATATGCAGATTACATAGGTCTTAAGGAAACTTTTGTCTTGTCTCCCGAGGCCACAGGAGGGCGCAATGAGCAAAATAATGCAGCATATTTAAATTGTCAATGCAAGGAAGTAACTATAAAAAAAAAAAAAACGTGCATTATGTCTAAATTAACTCATAAAAATCAAATATAATTTCGTAAATTGCATAAACAATTATGAACAAAACAGCATCATGTATGCATTGCTTAATCCAAAGAGCCGAAGCACCATTCACACAGATTGCATTTAAAAACATATGAGATGCAGTGAAAAGGGAAAAACTTCTAAAAGTTTAAACTGTTTTAACTTTGCATGGCTACATCTCTTGTGTGACGCGAGTGCAGCGGTCATATTTGTCCCGTCTAATAAAAATGCGCTGAATATGCGTTCTGTGTGAACGGCTTGGTTTCGGTTTTAACCTAATCAAGATCTTCTCCGCATCTCTAATATTTTGAACGAATAACACAGCAGCGGCGCATCTCTTGGGCTAGACTAACAAAACATTAAAATGCAACAATGTCACTTACATCATAATCACCGCATCTCGCGCGCCACCGATGACCCGCCCTGATGCACACCTAACATTCAAATGCAAATGTTTATTCTAAATTCAACTAATATTCATTCTTTATTCACAATCTCCTCATCACAGGCAAGCCCAGCACTCATTTCAACATGTGTTCGTGTGTGCTGTCTGCGTTACTCATAGCACGTGCCTATATCGAGCATTTTTTTCTATCGTTATCGAAGGTGTACGGTCGATAAATAGATACCGTTTTATCGCCCAGGCCTAGTCTCATCATGATGACATGATGGCTGATAAAGTAAGCTGATAACTAGGGATGCACCGATGTATCAGCCGCCGATATTTATCGGCCGATTAACTGCGTGAAGGCACTGAGCTGTATAATGTCTGTTGCATAATCCTAGCGCTGCTGTGTGCACTTTAATGCTAATCAAATAACAAAAGACAAAAGATCGCACACTATTCTTGACTAAATAACTTTTGTAACTTTCATAAGTGTAGCGGACCTCATCTGAATGATGACCAACACTTTACTGATGTTTTATTAAGTTTATTGCGTCCTTTTTCACTCCAAAAAAATAAAATAAATCACCATAAGAGCTAACACAGCACGAGAAGTGCAAATTAAGCTCTCTCTCTCAGTTCCTTTTCGGGGGGTGCTTAATAAACTGACAAACTTTAAATCCGAAGAACTGCGTGCTTTCATTACCCATATAGCTGCTCCGTAGACTAGAAAACCCCGTCAAGAGTCCCGTCTTGGTAATGGAGATCTCATACATATTTAAACTTAAATATTAAAATGTATACAAAAACAAATTAGAAGATTAATCATAATAAAGTCTGTTACAATAAAGAAAGGATTAATATGTATTTAATTTATACAGTGAAGTGTTATTTTACATTTGTTTACTTTATTTCTGTACCTGAAAACTGTTAAACCTACCCAAAAAGCACTGTTTATTTAATATGTATCTTTGTTCTGTTGTATTTATGTAGGCCTGTTAAATTTTAAATGGATCCAATCCATGTTCATTATTTGATGATGCAGCAATAAAACTGCTAGTATAATTTAATGCAGGTGTTTTTGAACTTTGCTGATTTAAAACATGATCAAAATACTATCTATTTTGATGCCAAAATTTCAAATACGAGAGGAAGTGACAAATATCAGTATCGGCCAATAAGTCATTGTTAAAATCGGTATCGGCCCCAAAAAATCCTATCGGTGCATCCCTACTGATAACCTTACCAAGAAGTCATGTTATGATACTGCATCGGTTATTCAGATCTGCTGTATTCTCTTGGTCCATTTGCCAAAAGAAATCACCAGCTTCTCATTTCTGACTAGCAGAACTTAACTGCCTATTTAATTTTAATTATTCAACTTTGTGATATAATAATCCATGCCTGTCCTGTCAAATTCTAATAGTAAGAGACAGCAAGGCTGTGCAATGGGGTTTGTCAAAAACATTATACAAGATTATTTTTCAAAGTTGTAAATAAAATAAAGAGCTTTAGATTATTACAATAAAATACTATTCCAGTCTTTCTACTTCAAAATATAATGTTTAACTTAAGTGTTGCTTGCAGTTTCTTTGTAATTATTGAAGTTTACCAGCAATATGTCTAAGTGACAATTGTTTAAAAAAAAAAAAAGTCCCGCCTTAGTAAAGGAGATCTCATACATATTTAAACTTACAACATTTATTAAAATGTATACAAAAACAAATTAGAAGATTAATCATAATAAAGTCTGTTACAATAAAGGATTAATATGCATTTATTTTTTACAGTGAAGTGTTCCTTTACATTTGTTTACTTTATTTCTGTACCTGAAAACTGTTAAACCTACCTAAAATGCACTGTTTATTTAATATGTATCTTTGTTCTGTTGTATTTATGTAGGCCTGCTGAATGTTAAATGGATCCAATCCATGTTCATTAGAAATTATTTGATGCAGCAATAAAACTGCTAGTATAATTTAATGCAGGTGTTTTTGAACTTTGCTGATTTAAAACATGATCAAAATACTATCTATTTTGATGCCAAAATTTCAAATACGAGAGGAAGTGACAAATATCAGTATCGGCCAATAAGTCATTGTTAAAATCGGTATCGGCCCCAAAAAATCCTATCGGTGCATCCCTACTGATAACCTTACCAAGAAGTCATGTTATGATACTGCATCGGTTATTCAGATCTGCTGTATTCTCTTGGTCCATTTGCCAAAAGAAATCACCAGCTTCTCATTTCTGACTAGCAGAACTTAACTGCCTATTTAATTTTAATTATTCAACTTTGTGATATAATAATCCATGCCTGTCCTGTCAAATTCTAATAGTAAGAGACAGCAAGGCTGTGCAATGGGGTTTGTCAAAAACATTATACAAGATTATTTTTCAAAGTTGTAAATAAAATAAAGAGCTTTAGATTATTACAATAAAATACTATTCCAGTCTTTCTACTTCAAAATATAATGTTTAACTTAAGTGTTGCTTGCAGTTTCTTTGTAATTATTGAAGTTTACCAGCAATATGTCTAAGTGACAATTGTTTAAAAAAAAAAAAAAGTCAATGTCTAGTCA
>NW_015546234.1:989921-990272 GCF_001515605.1 Sinocyclocheilus anshuiensis | reverse complement strand
CTAATTTACCTACATTTATTCTTTTATAGATATTTTAGGTGACATTTATAGTGTTTGTGCATTTCATTTTTTTTAATTATTTTTCTCTCAATGTTTTTGAACATCTCACCATAAATGTTGCATCTTAAGACAGCATCACAAGTAAAAAAAAAAAAAACACCACCTTTAAAAACACTCGCACCATGATACCGCAACCACCACCTAGGAACAAAAATACAGGGCTTCTGAGCTCCTATTAGGGCTGCGCGATTAATCGAAATAGTCATAAAATCGCGATTTGATTTTCCGCGCACCCGACCTCCTGCAAGTATGCTATCCGAACCAATCAGAATGCAGCGCGCCTAAATGGAG
>NW_015546234.1:979673-987890 GCF_001515605.1 Sinocyclocheilus anshuiensis | reverse complement strand
AATTTTCTATTTTCTGCCATCATGTCTTGAATTTGTGATCATTCTAAATGCATTTTAATAGACTGAATTGAAAGAAAAAAGAAAACACACTACATGCGCACACGCACTAGTCTAGACTTCACGTAATGTATGCGTGCGCTCTGTAGGGATGTTTTGAATGGTTTTTGCAAACAAACGTAACGCCAGGTCCACATACTCCGTCTGTGGTGCGTATTTTTTCCGTGCCCATATTAACGGATCAGAGCGTTCACACTGCACGCGATTGCGGTCCGGCAGTGCGCTCCAGGAGCAGTGCGTCTGCAGCAGTCATGCTGCGAACGTTTCCACACGGAATCTATTTCTGCTGTGCTGCACGCGGATTGACACAGAAATGTAGTAATTACATCATAAATTTTCAGAAACAACGTTTGGATTTGAAATCAAAATAATGGATAAATGTTGTGTTTGTGGTAAACAGCCGCGGATCAGGAGCGGACTGCAAACGCGTCCTGTGCGAAAGCAAAATGAGTCCGTGCTGCTTCTGCACCGCATACACATACTGTATACGCACTGCAGACGGAGTACGTGTGAACTTGACGTGACAAATCTAGTTCAACATCTGAGGCAACGCCACAAAGAGCTCTATGACCAATGCATGGCAAAAAAAAATCCCTGGACACGGGATTTTTTTTTTTTTTTTCTCTGCCATATGTCTATTCTAGAGACATTTTGTTACACCTTTACTCAGTGATTATTTTGCCTTATGTCTGTTCTAGAGACATGTTACAGCTTTTTGATAAAGCTCTAAGTGGTTTTCTACTGGAAATATGTTTCAAATTCACACTGAATGCATTAATGACTGTAAAGCATGTCTGTGTGTGTCAAAATCGTGATTAAAATCGAAATCGCAAAATTGATCAAAAAAATCGCGATAGGTTGTTTTTGTCCATATCGCACAGCCCTAGCTCCTACCAAAAAAAAAAAATCAGTAAACCCAAATTGACAAGAGTCCAAAAGGATGCCCGTTTTACAACATGATTCCAATATAATTGGATTCATTTAGATCACATGCAAGACCTTGAAACACAATGACAAAAATCAATAGACCTTTACACCAAAGGCTTATGAAAACACTTCTAAAGAGGAAAACATAACGAGGGCCACATTTCAACATTCAAATTGATAGAGGTTTTACCACAAGACAGTGCAGGAAGTTAGTGCTTTGACGTCAATGCTGAGAGTGACTAAGATTTGAGAGAAGAGATGCAAAAAGCATGTTGCAGCTTGAACTTGGATGCGAAACAAAATAACGTCAAAGGAAAATATTGCCACTGAAAACAAGGTAGGCTATTATTCACTTTAAACGAGGTATAAACTAAAGCCCTATCACACAGTATTGTTATAACAACCAATAAAAATGAGATTATCTTCAAAATCTAGGTAAATCTAGGTATGACCTTAACTGGATTCAATTCGCCAAAGAACACACTATTTAAAAAAAAAAAAAAAAATCTGGTAAAAACAGCCAAACTTTAACATTTCTCACACATTAAAAAAAAAACATTAAAATTTTTTACACAAGTAAATATTAAAAAAAAAACACATTTTAAACATAAGGTATGGAAAAACACATCTTCTGCATACTTTCCTGAAGCTCAAACAGTAGAACTGAACATGTAGAAACTGATAAAAAAATGTACACCTTCAATTAGTGTTTAGGTATGACCAAAAATTTATATCACGTTATTTTTCAAAATTATACCGGTTTCACGGTACAAGACGTTTTTGTTTTCATGCATGACTGGGTGTTAACCATATTTTCTACTGATTGAGAGAGGAAATACTGCAGTATACTGACTTAGAATGCCCTACTTTACTGTCATGATGAGTGAATATTGCCAAAAATAAAAACTGGTATTCGGTATGAACCGGTATACCGCCCAGCACTACCTTCAATGCAAGTTTATTTGGATAAAAGTGTGTCAAATGCACAAATATAAATACCCTCAGAGGGTAGTCATGAAAAGGACTGTGAAACAGAATGCATCCAAAAAAAAACTCTGTAGCTGAATTTAAACAATGAAATATGCCAGTCAAACTAAACTGCAAACATCTTAATTTCAACAGAAATGTTGTATTCCACAACATATCAAAGTGTCAACACATTACAATGCATGTTCATGACCCTAAATGAGAACACATTTTCACACATTTTCAACAATACATAATAGGTTAACCAGTATTTCCAAAACACAAAAACTGAAATGGGCCAAATTGACCTGAAACATAATATAAATGGTGGCACACTGGACCTTAGCTTAACTCCAATGCCAGTGTCACCTGTCCAGTAAATTCACATGCACCAAAAACCCAAGCAACATTTTCCAGCCTCAGTAATACCAACACTTATTTCCATCTTATCTCATCTGAACCCACACTGATGACAGGCCTGACAAAGAATAAGACACTCTCAGCAAAACCCAAGGACGAATTCCTGCTCCCAGTCCTTTATCCACAAATATGCCAGACTGTCTGGCTGAACAAGGGCAACGAGTTATGCCGAGTTCACACTGCACGATTCGAGTTCGGGAAGGAGTTATATTAAACGTAGTTTGCGGAGCAGTGTTGCCAAATCCGGGATTGCCGCCGGTTGTTTTTCATGTCAGCAGGTTGAAGCGACCCCAATAACGTGATATTTAGGCCCTGGAATGTGAATTGTACCAGGAGAACCCCGGCAAAAAAATAAAATTAAATAAAAAATAAAAAGTGTATTTTACCCCCTGAACGCGGTTTTTACTGGGGGACCCCCTCGAAAGCAATTGGGCTATTTTCAGGCTAGTTTTGAGTAGTAATTGGGCGGGTTTTGTAGCGAAAACCTGGCAACCCTGCACCAGACAGAGCTGTCGGCGATTCTTCCTATTGTAAAGTCATGCAGTGTGTAACCTCCTGTCGTCGTTCCATCGTGCAGTGTGAACACAGCAACAACATAGTTGCCAAGTCCGCGTATTATACGCGACTTGGGGCTTCTTTTTTTGAAAAGTTGCGTGAAAAAAATACCAGGTCGCGAGTTGCGGTTTTTTTGGGCTTATTTTAAAAAATACGGTTGCTTGTTAGGGAAATCTGACAAGCAACTTCTTTTCTTTATGTTCGCCGTATTCTCCAATGCATTGAATGACACTCTGTCTGCTCAGAGTAAATAGCCAACCAGTGCAATAATATAAGTGCTGCAGCGTAATTTGCCAAATGTTCCGCCCCCTCCTCCCCCTCATTGGAGAAAATCACGTTCAAAAAGAAGGCGCGTGCCGTGACGCTGTAATCCAAGCAATGACAGAAGTAGACAGAGGAGTGGGATGACCTTCTTTTAGCCTATTTTTAAATTTTTATAATGTTTTTTGTAATGTATTAATTATCACTGGCTGTAATAAAAAACAAGTAGTCCTATACTAATACTAAGAGTATATTTGGTTCGAATAGCCAATATTTTAGTAGGCTATAAATGTGTGGCTATGTTACAGCTCCCCTTAGAAGCTCTTGTGTTTTTCTCCTTTTCCATCTCTCCAATCCTATTCTGCTCACAGGTGATTGGAGATGAGTTTTTTGTTCTCACTTTGTTGCAGTTTGCTGATTTTTGTAAAATAGCTTCCGTTTTTGC
Source organism: Sinocyclocheilus anshuiensis (assembly GCF_001515605.1). Classification (NCBI taxonomy): domain Eukaryota; kingdom Metazoa; phylum Chordata; class Actinopteri; order Cypriniformes; family Cyprinidae; genus Sinocyclocheilus; species Sinocyclocheilus anshuiensis. Next base: position 984,259 of record NW_015546234.1, on the reverse strand, counting down.
TTTTCAGATAAAAGAGTGGTTTCAGTTTAATATGTTGCAGGCTCATTTATTGGTAATAAATAATTAATAAATAATATTGATGATAATAAATCAAAAAAAAAATTTGGGCTTGTTTTTGAAGCAGCAGTTGCTTATTTGTCTTGCGAGAGTTGGCAACAGTGAGCAACAACTGAATGCTACCCCAGATAGTCTTTCAGTGTGAAACCAACAGTGATCCGACGTCTTTGAAAATCGTGCAGTGTGAACTCGGCATTAGAGTGAACGGTGGGGTCAAGTGCTCTGAGGGATAAAGAAGGGATCCAACATAAACTCACTCATGGCTCCTTTTAACGTAGACAATACACTGCATAAAACTTTCAGAACTTAATGAAATATAAAATACCAGAATACAAAGTACAAAATTAGTATCCACTGAGCAAAGAACAAAGATCATAACATTTGCTTTCTCCTCCATTCTAACAGACATGCAGCTGTCTGATTATCAGAATCAGAAAGAGCTTTATTGCCAAGTATGTTTGCACATACAAGGAATTTGTTGTAGTGTCACAAGCGTCACTACACCTTATTACACTATGAAAAGGCTTTTATTTATTTATTTAAATCATTCGTACATACATTTATGGTCAAATACGTCTGTGCCTACATAACCAATGTGTTTACACATTTTCATGAGAACTGAATTTCGTCTATAATACTATAAACGGTTTACAACCGTTTAAGCAATAAATCAGGGGAAGTTTAAGTGAGCATGCAGCTAACGTTAGTTCTGTTAGCTTCCTTCCACAGACAGACACTAGACACTCTTATTACCTCAAAAGGGCAAAATAATGCGGTACAACTCAACAAATATGATTCTTTAAATCGCTTACAACAACCTTTAATGGTTGTTTAAAGACAAATAGTCGGCATGAGCGCTTTAATCTTGCTCTTAGTCGCTTGGTTAACACCCAGCACAAAATGGCGACACGTTCTGTATGACGGGGATGAAGATCTTTCGGCCCGTTTACTGCACAAAACAACCAATTCTGCTCAGCAGACCACTTTATTCGAAATAGAAACGGGAATCCCTACCTTTTCTTTTCAGTGACAACTCCAGTATCCATTCCTGGGTGCAACCACTCAGAATGTGTTAGGTTTTTCCAAACCGCGAGGTCAGAAAAATAAAGGACGTGGCCACCTCTCGCTAACAAATAAAAATGTGTTTACAAAAGAAAATGAGCAGACGCGGTAAAACGATCCGATACTAGTCCGGTGTGGTGTGTTGAAAACGTCTGAATGGTAGAGATCAACCCTCCGGTTCGCTGAAGGTCAAATGGCTTGTCTAGCACCGGTCGGTGCAGTTTCTGCTCGGTACAAAGCGTTATCGTGCCTGCGCTCTTCGCTCTGGCTACTACTCTCTCTGTGGCCCGCGCGTTCACGAGGCGTTGACGGGAGCGAGCACAGTCATATTTCAGATGGCGGTGTCGCACTCAAAAAGATATTCACAGAACCGATGGGACATCAGTCCAAGCAGCAGTTCAGCTGACCCGCACGGTGTGATGTAATCACCACTATCGATCTCACCACAATATTAAATTAAATTAAAATTACTTGCTTGTCCTACAACCATCCTTCCCAGTTTTTCTTTCCTGGCCAGTGAATAGGCTACTGTGTACTGTTTATAACCAGTAATTATTTTAAATAAAATTATTATTTTTTGAGATTATAATAATGATTAGGTAACAGAAGACAATTATTCACCAAATAATTACACCAGCCACCTTGTAAAACAAATAGAAGAACAACTCCAAGTAACCAGCAGGAAGACCTCAGCATTTACTAACAACCATCCAGCACACCCTAGAACAGGGGTTCTCAACTCGGGCCCTCAAGATCCACTTTCTTGTAGAATTTAGCTCCAACTTTGATCAAACTCACCTGCCTGTAACTTTTTCGCAATCCTGAAGACCTTGATTAGTTTGTTCAGGTGTGTTTGATTAGGGTTGGAGCTAAACTCTGCAGGAAAGTGGACCTCGAGGGCCAGAGTTGAGAAGCCCTGTCCTAGAATGAACCAGTAACTAGCCAGAGCACCTGAACAGCCAGTTAAAATAACCCAGCAACTTGCCAAAACCCCATACCAACCATCAAACAAGCCTATTTGTTTAACCACAGTTACCAACCAGCACACTCGTGCAACCACCTAGCAATGCCCTGGTAATCTGCTGACTGTAGGCTACAGTCTGTAAAAGCTTAAAACTTTCAAATTAACTAATTAAATGGTGTGATTAATATCTGTCAAGCCAACATCAAAAACGGCCTCAATAAATCTTACTTTTATAGTTTATTTTGAGTTGAGGCAAAAGTTGAGGAAGGTTGCATTCCTTTACTCATGAAAATAGCATTTTCAATATTTTTTTATTTCATTTTTTCATTTAACATTGATTTATCCGTTTCAGTGAATCTTTCAAAACTCTCATTCATGGTTAATAATACTTCAGTTTCTTGCTTGTTATGGTGCACATAAAAGTGGGCAGATGACATAACTGCAGCACACTTATAAAAACAGAACGTTATTGTGTGTTGGTGTGGATTCTTATATATTTATTGCTCCAGTTGTAACTTATTTATCATTTATTCATTCTGAAAGTGATTTTTAACAGTTCATAGCCATTATTTAAAAAAAATTAATGCTATTTTCATGAGTGAAGGAATGCAAACTGCCTATAAACTCAAACGAAACTAAAAGCAAGGTTTGTTGAGACCGTTTTTGATGTTGGGTTGACAAAGCCTAATCTCCAAATCAAATATAGTTCATTTTATAATTTTAAGCTTTTACAGGCTGTTCAGTCAGGCAGATTAGCAGGCAGTTGCGAGAGTGTTCTGCTTGGTTACCAGTATGTGGTTAAATAGATATTGGTCTTGGTGTAAATGGGCCTTAACTTTTATGGTCGTATAGGGAAGTAGCTGGTGCTGATGATGAAATGTTCCACAGAATTTCAGCAGTTTCCTCAGATGTGTTGGGTCTTCTATTTCTTCCTGCTGGTAACCTCATTTGCACTTTACAAATATTTTATTTCAGCACCACAAATCTAAATTATATTATTCAGGTTTCTTTAAGTTATTTCTAAGTAGTAGTAGTTTAAATACATATGTAAATGCACATATATAACCCACAATTCTGTCAAATTCTCTTCAAGATAAAATTCCTCCATTATTGCATGAAAATGACTACTGTAAGCTGTTGTGTATAAAGTAACTGTGTGCCAATGGATACAGCATCATAAGGGTTAAATGTCAGATGCAGCCAAGGCCATATGAAGGGGTTTCTTCTACTGATGTGGAGGCAGTGATTGTCATTGACTCTGATAACTCTAATAGATGGACAACAAGGTTGAAACTGAAGTGATTTAGTTGAAAGCATGACTGGAATATCCATGGAGATGTCCTATGAAAAAAATTAAGCTGATGAAACTTTACACTGTAAAAAAAAATCCCGTAAAAAAACGGTAAAATTCCAGCAGCTGGGGTGCCGGAAAATTACCGTTAAATAACGGGCACTTCCATAATTCAAAAATAGTGTTTTGCTGTCATTTTACATTAGATTTTCTGTATTTTCTTCAGCTTTTAATGTTCAGTAAGGAGCTTTACTTAAATACTGTGGAAAGTTAAATAAAAACCATGGAATTATCATTAAGTTTGAACACTGCTTTAATTCAAATAATCAGCCGTAAGTGCAAAACAGTGTTTTAATCATTTATTCACCTATCTGCAAGAATATACCATCTTAACTGCAAGAATATACCAATAGTTTGTTCAGAACAGCAATTTACTAATATTCTTTGTTCAAAACTGCAACAATATAACAGTATAAACTATATATTAAAAACAAAGGCAGAATAATAAGACTTTGCACAGGGCATGCTTGTGGTGGACGTTTGCTATAAAGCATGGATATATGCTATCCATGTGAGAGGATGTTGTGCATGAGACAGACTGAGAAGGTTGTTTGTGACAGTGTAAGAGAGTGTGTTGTGTGAGTGAAGATACGTGTGTGAGAGTGTGTGTATGTGAGTGTGGGATGTGTGTGTGAGAGTGTGTGTGTGAGTATTAGGATGAGTGTGTGTGTATGTGAGAGTGAGTGTGAGGATGCGTGTGTGTATGTGAGAGTGAGTGTGAGGATGCGTGTGTGTATGTGAGAGTGAGTGTGAGGATGCGTGTGTGTATGTGAGAGTGAGTGTGAGGATGCGTGTGTGTATGTGAGAGTGAGTGTGAGGATGCGTGTGTGTATGTGAGAGTGAGTGTGAGGATGCGTGTGTGTATGTGAGAGTGTGAGGATGTGTGTGTGAGGATGCGTTTGAGAGAGTGTGTGTATGTGAGTGTGGGATGTGTGTGTGAGAGTGTGTGTGTGAGTATTAGGATGAGTGTGTGTGTATGTGAGAGTGTGAGGATGTGTGTGTGAGGATGCGTTTGAGAGAGTGTGTGTATGTGAGTGAAGATGCGTGTGTGAGAGTGTGTGTATGTGAGTGTGGGATGTGTGTGTGAGAGTAAGAGGATGAGTGTGTGTGTATGTGAGAGTGTGTGAGTGTGAGGATGTGGGTGGGAGGATG
>NW_015546234.1:967170-978453 GCF_001515605.1 Sinocyclocheilus anshuiensis | reverse complement strand
GTGTGTGTTGAAAAAGTGTTTGAGAGAGTGAGTGTATATGAGGATGTGTGAAGTGAGTGTGTGTTGAAAAAGTGTTTGAGAGAGTGAGTGTATGTGAGGATGTGTGAAGTGAGTGTGTGTTGAAAAAGTGTTTGAGAGAGTGAGTGTATGTGAGGATGTGTGAAGTGAGTGTGTGTTGAAAAAGTGTTTGAGAGAGTGAGTGTATGTGAGGATGTGTGAAGTGAGTGTGTGTTGAAAAAGTGTTTGAGAGAGTGTGAGTGTATGTGAGGATTTGTGTGAAGTGAGTGTGTGTTGAAAAAGTGTTTGAGAGAGTGTGAGTGTATGTGAGGATGTGTGTGAAGTGAGTGTGTGTTGAAAAAGTGTTTGCGAGAGTGAGTGTTGGTTTGAGGTTTGAGAGAGTGAGTGTATGTGAGGATGTGTGTGAAGTGAGTGTGTGTTGAAAAAGTGTAGTGTGAGTGTTGAGTGTATGTGAGGATGTGTGTGAAGTGAGTGAGTGTTGAAAAAGTGTTTGTGAGAGTGTATGTGAGGATGCGTGTGAAGCTAGTGTGTGTTGAAAAAGTGTTTGAGAGAGTGAGTGTATGTGAGGATGCGTGTGAAGTGAGTGTGTGTTGAAAAAGTGTTTGTGAGAGTGAGTGTATGTGAGGATGCGTGTGAAGTGAGTGTGTGTTGAAAAAGTGTTTGTGAGAGTAAGTGTATGTGAGGATGTGTGTAAAGTGAGTGTTGAAAAAGTGTTTGAGAGAGTGAGTGTATGTGAGGACGCGTGTGAGAGTGCATGTGTGAGTTATATCTGAAAGTAAAACGAGCAGTCCAATTGATGTTAGTTAAGCTAATTTCATTATACAGGCATAATAACCAGTGCTTGAAGAGGGAAAAAGTGCCGACGAACATAAAGTTACTAACGTTCAAATCGCGCTGGGAGGGGTCACTTTAAGCGCTGGTCCTAATTAATCTGTTTCTGAATCAATAACTTTCATCCAACCTCGACTCGGAAAATAGCATTTTAGAGCTTTTAGACGACGCCTACGATTATGTATATAAAAACTGATTAAAAATATTGCACTATGCGTCGAAGTTCGGTAAAGTTGGCAACATATTCACAGATTCGAACTTAAGTTAACGTACCTGATCAATAACTCCTGAGCTAAACGTTCTTAAAACACAAATGTGTTTAAAGTTTTTCCCTCAGGGACAATATTGCAGTTAGCCTACTTGGTAACGAAACCTAAAACTACTAAATTATGTAGTAAGATTCGGATAAAATCTAACAAAAAAAGAAAAACTACACAGTAACATCAAATGAAACCTAAATTTGACAATTTTTGGAGATTTGAAATGACTAACGGTAACGTTACTGGTCAGCGCCGAAGTTTGAAACACACACTGGTTTAACGATTCAAAAAGGTAAACATTCTAAATGCTAGGACTCAAATATAGTAGAAGTAGCATAACCAAATTAGAAAACATATACTTTAACTTACCTGCTTATTTTCACCTCACATCGAAGATTGAACGCAAATCTGAAGGTCGAGTGATTCCTTTCGCGCGCGCAGCAGCCCCACTGCGTGCTTAGAGGAGAACGTATCCTTGCGCCAGGGCGGGAATTCCTTGAGTTCGAATATTTAAAGTCTTAATTTTTGTAATTTAAATATTAGCGTATTATCATATTATTATATCACATTATGAAACGATACTGTGGGAATAAATGCGTAATAAAACACTAAACTGAGCAGAACTACTTTGATAAGCGGAAGAAGATGTGGTCAGTCAGTGACAGTAGTATGGAAATATGATTCTTCTTTTGGTCGAATTGATTCTTTCGGGTAGGACGTTTCAACAAACCGGTTCAAAAACTGATTCACCACTGATTCACCTGCTCTTTTACGCAAACACGCAATGACGTACATATACAAAATGTTATATCAATAATAATTATATAAAAAATATATAAACTTGTTTTAATCAACATATCAATTTCATAAACCATGAAAAGACATAAAGAAGCTGACATCTCACCCCTCATTTAAGTCAGCTGCTTAGTTCATGAGTTACTGAGACTCTGCTTAGAATAAGCTGGCAGAAGAAAAATCTGTGCTGATTTGAGGCAAATAATGTGAATCCAAGGCGTAATTTGCGAGTGGGATGACATGCATGCACTGCTTTTTGCTAGGATCGATACTGTTGCAACCAATTTTATGAAATATTATATTATTAATGCTATATATACATACATATATAGCGCACCGATAAATTGGTGCTATGTGGAAAAAAATCTTCAAAACATATTTTTTGGGGTGTTATGTACATTGAAATTTTTTAATGTGATTTTACACTGAATTTGTAAATTTACAGTCTATTTCTGTAATTTTACAACAACTGTATTTCAAAAATACGTGAAAAAAATGTAAAATAAAACGGTAAAATTCCGTAAAATAACATTTTTTTTTTAGCAGCAAGCAAAAGATCGAAAACATTTCTTCATTGTTAGCCAGTTAGACTTGCACAATTCTGTGGTGTCATACACAAATCTTACTGTGTAAAGAATTGATAAATGTTCTTAATCCAGATATGAACGAGAAGATTTGCGCTTTTATGTCAGTTTGCTGATGTTGAAGGTTGTCATTTGCTGTTTTAAAAGAGTTTCAGTCTTCCAGCACCTGACAGCTTTGATCAAATCTTCAAGTAAAGGAGATGCTTGAGCAGGTGTTAAACTCTTTCACCTGTCAAAGTGGGTTGTGAAGGGCTTTAAGGCTCTATAAATAAGCAGTTGCTTTCTCTCTGTCATTCAGGAAAGATTAGAGGAATTACCAGGTTGCTGCTGGGAATGCTTCAGCAAAAGCAATCAGCTGCAAAATAACACAGTAAACACTGTGTTCCCAGCTACATCTTGTAGCATGAAGCCCAAGACCCAAATTACAGACTATCAGATTCTGAGTCAAATGTCATGGGAGGAAATTTAGGAAATACTGATACAAGATAAAATGCCATATATGAACTGTTCTGCTCCAATTCTAAAAATGTCATCACATTACGTCCATCTCTGAGATCTAGCAAATCTTCAAAAATAATTTATTTTCCAGTTGGGACTGAAGAGTCAGCAGCTGATATCACGTATCATCAGGAGTGCTTTTCCATGGAGCACTGCAGAGCAGGACTTGCTAATTTCAACTCCAAACTCACATGTTCCCAACAAGCCAGCGGGACCAAAATGTTTGTTTTTAATAGTTAATCATGTGAACATTATTTCTGATGGTGTAAAAGTGAACAGACAAATTCCACTGGAATACTGCAGTATACAGAATAGCCTCTGAATAGAATTAGCAGAGACTCAGAAACGCTTCAATTCCAGTACGAGCTTTGTCTGCTTGCCAATACCATTATTTTTGAATTTGAACCACTAAAATAAATGCAATACCTTTGGCACATTTTCACTGGAGGAACCCAATGAACTTCTCAGCAGTGTTGACTCAATGAATGGTTTGAGTCATGAAGACACCTCCCAACCAGACATGGCTGGTTTTTGGCAGTTTCACGCCACATGCCTAACTGGGAAAATCACTAGAGCACCTGACTACAAATCAAAACTTTTCACACATCATCACTGAGAATTCAGTATGGAGTGTATTTCACCAAACCACCTGCATGAAAATGCTCCTGGTAACAATATCAAAATATTTACATTGTAAAAGTGAGAAACTTACAGTAGAAGTGAATGGGGCCAATCCGTACATGTTAAAATATTCACTATGTCAACAGTTTACTAATCTTTACTAATCATATAACTTACTAATCTTTTCTACGTGAAGTTATATCCAATTTGACAAATTCTGTCGAATGATCCTAACCTGCATTAAACCCGCAATAGTCCTTAAATCTGGCTTAAGTATATTTACCAAAAATAAATTGCTTGACAATAAATAAGCAGACTATTCTTCACTATTTCTAACACAGATTTGTCATTGTTTACCTCACTATCACTACTATTGTCTGCCAGAAAAATGCCAAAGAAAACTGTGTCAGCCACTGAGTTTCCAGTCACAACTGGTTTTCGGCAAGTGTGTAAAAACCCTTATTGGGTAATGTCACTTTTCAAACAAGAGAATGCTTGAATAGAAAACAATAATCACTACAACCAAATTTCCAAAAATGTAATTCGAGAATAAAAAAATGGGGTCTTTAGTGCCGTTGTATAAGCTACTTAATTAAATAGAAGTGAGTTGGCAGTGTAGAACTGACCTGACGTTAAATATTTTATGCTCATAAAAGCATCTTAACCCATTAACGGTTTAGCACCAATATATGGTATATTATCAGTGTATAAAGGCTGCTTCAAATACAGGATAAGCTTGTGAGAAAAACAAATGAATCAAGGGAAATAAATTATTCATGGAGGATTTCCATGTCTACAGAGAAATGTGACATGACCACAGCTCTGTTTGTTCTTTGAGGTGTAAAGGATGTTTTTTTTTTTCTCTCATGAATGTTTCATGTTCTATCTCACAACACAGGTCCCCTGATTCATTATTCAATGAACTGGACAGGTGATGTGTGTTGTCACATGTGCTTTAGGTAAACTAAATTTGTCTCTTATTGCCTGTTACAAAAGGATTTTCCAAGTTCATAATTTAGACTTTAGTTAGAATTACTTAACAACACGTCACATAACTTAACAACATACATACAGTATACTGTAACTGCTCAACGTAAGTTACTTGCTGTGAATTTGTTCCCATGCTTACTATAAAGGTGAAAGGCAAAGCACTTGGCAACTGCATGAATATGCATATTATCATGCTAGTAATACACTGCAAGATAGACTTTGTACATTTATGCAGATAAAAACATTTCAAAAAGCATCAGTTTATGAATAATCCTTTGGTCTGTATGGTCCTGTTGAGTATTGCCTTATTCTTCAAGTCTGAAACATGTCCATATTCTTGACAGACTTGGCGACAGAATGTATCACAAGAAATTTGCTAGAAGGAGTTATTTAGGGAAAGTAACATATAATCTATGTATGAAAAATAAATAAACCACAGCTGATGTTAGTGCAGTCGCAGCTCTGGAGCTGTGTAGGTGAAGTCTTTAAAATCGTCCTGGTGGAAAGGGAAAAGACTGTCTTCAATGGGTGTAAGACAGGGCTCCTCTTGAGTGAAGTCAGGGTCAAAATTGTTCACATCCTCAATAGAATCCTACAAAACAAAACAAAAATGTTATTTATCACTAATATTCACACTTTTAAAATTAATCGGTTATCGGTTCTTTCATGTCAAGTCTACTGATGAACAAAGACTCTATAAAGAATAGAAATTCAACAACAGTATTTCAAAGTAATGGTAATAAAAGATAATCTAGGAAATAATAACAATAATATATAGATATGTAATATATATCTGTCAGTGTCTATTGACAATACACGCAGCTTAAAACAGAAGTGATGATGTAGGCTTACTATTCGAGGTGTGAAAGGTGGTGTGATCTCTCGTCTGTTCAGCTTCTCCCAGTCCAGTCCTGTGAAGAACGGGTGTGCAGTGATGGCCTCTTCTCCTCCATCTCTATCCATGCAGCCCAACCGACAAGCTGGGTCTCTGGTGAGTAACTGTGTAGAGAGCAAACAGAAATCTTCATCATCTAGCTTTCGAACACAGCGCTTGAAAAGTGCAATTGTGCTGTATTCCTACACAGGGGAAGTAGGGGAAGTCGTGGCCTAATGGTTAGAGAGTCGGACTCGTAACCCAAAGGTTGCGGGTTCGAGTCTCGTACCGGCAGGGATTGTAGGTGGGGGGAGTGAATGTACAGCGCTCTCTCCCACCTTCAACACCATGACTGAGGTGCGCAGAGCACTAATTCCAAGTATGGGTCACCATACTTGGCCACATGTCACGTCACTTCTTCACTTCTAAATGCCACTTGGTTGTTCTAATGCAAGAACATGACTTTATTTAAACCAAATACTTTTGGGGGCAACTTTGTCTTATACAGGTCAACTAGAAGTGATATTTTTATGAAGAATCAGAAGTGATATTTTTATGAAGAATCACTGGAAAAATACAACTTTGTCTTTTTACACTTCCACAATAGTCTTTGTCATACCGGTTTAGAAAGTTTACTGCCCACAATACTGCACAGATCACTGACTTAAGCCCTTGGAAAGGAGACAGAGTTATTAGGGATTTTACTCCACTAATGCGAGAAGACCTGTACTCAGTCACATGATGTTAATCCTTCTACCATGACACAGCTCTTTAACCCTTCACGGGGCACAATGGGGCTTATGTAATGAGACACAGAGGACAGGGACGGTCTGTGATACTGACATCTTGGGTCTTTTGAGGGATGAAACAGCAACAATGGCAGGTCTAACCACAGACTGTGCTCTCCGCAGCATATTAGCCTCATGTTTAATGGTGCTTACATAGGAACAGCTGGCCAAAACCCTCAAAACAGCCTCTCAGCCACATTAGCCAAGAAACATGTTCACTTGGAGCTCTTAAATGAAGCCAGTTTTGAGTTTTTTTTCTGGCGAGAAAAGGAATCAGACCTTGTTGAAGACCAGTACAGAGTCTTGTTTCAGCATGAAGGCCTTGAGTAGTTTTGATATAAACGTTTTGGCAATGAGTGATAACAGAAGAGGAAGAGAGTTGTTTAATGAGATGTCACTGCCAGGAAAGTCACAGATTTCCCAACATAGCTGCCTGAGATGTAAGTCAATACACTGGGGTTGTGTCCTTAGAGTAAAAGTAAAGATATTTGTCCAGTAAAAGTCAGACAAATGTACTTGTTGTGCAAAACAATGGATTTCACTCAAGTGGTGTCTGTGAATGCGTTTACATTTGAAGTCGAGCTACAAGGCTTTTTTTTGTGTAATTAAGCTACAGACTTCATTGCTATAATTAGCATAATTGCCAAACAGTCCTGGTCCTTAGAGTTTCACACACAGTTAATGACGTGTAGTCATAAACAAGGAGATGAGGAGATTATTTTATTTCTGTGGAGACAGAATGTAGAATATATAATTAAATATTTGAAGTTAAACACATGATTGATTAAATACCTCTGTCTTTCAGCCATATGCCAACTGTAGTCATATTAACGTGTAATCATGCTGAATAAAGCGGAGTTACAATCACATTATTTAAGTCTGCTAGCCGACTTCTCAAAAACCAAACTGGTGCAATTTCAAGACCATTTATAGAGACAGACTGTTTTAGTCTGACTGAAATTAAACTTTTAAAGCACATGTAAACAACCTTTGTGTTTAATCAGTCTGATTTTTTTTACTGAAGATCTAGACTTACTCCTCTAAGGATGTCCTCTGCCTCATTGCTGAGCCAGGATGAATAAATGACTTCATCTTTGAGGATGCACTCAAACAGCTCGTCCTCAGTCTCTGCTTCAAATGGAGCATGACCCGACAGCATCTCATAAAGCAGCACCCCCAGAGCCCACCAGTCCACTGATACACCATACAGCTCCTCCAGGATGATCTGAGAGAGAGACAGCATAAACCATCTATACAGGAAGAAAAAAAAAAACACCCACACCCACACACACACACACACACCATCTTCTTTTAAAGCTTCCTTTAGTGATGCTCACCTCAGGTGCAATGTAATCTGGAGTCCCACAGAAGGTACTAGTTAGTTTTCCATCACGTATATCCTCTTTGCACATGCCAAAATCTGCCAGTTTGCAGTGGCCATCTCTGTCCAGGAGAATATTGTCCAGTTTAAGGTCCCTTTGATAGAAGAAGAAAACAGGATGACATTATTACCATGCTGTACAAAATGTACCATTCTACATAATCTACTATTTGAAATAAAATTTAAGTATAAGTTGAAGCTTTAAAATACAAAAGCACGTAACAAAATTACTAAAACTTAAACTATAAATAAATTTAAAACTGGCAATATAAAAAAAAGCTAATTCAAAATACTATAATGGTATTAACACAGGGTGTACCCTTCAAGTAAAAGGTAATAACATATTTTCCTTACACCTTGAATACATGAGAGTGTACAAATCTTATTTTCAAAAAGGTTTTTAAATATATTTTATTTAAATATATTATACCCAAGGAGGGTATAATAATAATAAAAAATAAATAAATAAATACAAAAATGTTTGACTAATAGGGTAAGATGGCATACTAAATTTATTGCAGTATTCCAGTGTATTGCATAGATGGGTATAACATTTGAGTAATTAATAAGCCAAATACAAGTCATCCTGATCACACATCCTCATAAACCACATAAACATGCACACACATACACACACACACACACACACACACCTGTTTACTGTACAAACACAAAATTTTGACATTGATAATGATAAGACATGTTTCTTAAGCAGCAAATCAGAATATTAGACTGGATCATGTGACACTGAAGACTGGAGTAATGATGCTGAAAATTCAGCTTTGCCTCCACAGGAATAAATTACATTTTAAAATATTTGTGTCTTCTCATTTCATCTCAAACTATTTATACAAAGGTTATTCTTGTTTCATGAATCAAGTAATGGGCACAAATGGAAAAGAGGGAGAAAGACAAGAAAATCAAAAAGATCTCTTAACTTCCTGTACTTTATGACTAATGAACAAGAGCAGAGACATGCGGAGTCTCTCGCTCACAGTGTCGGAGAATTGGCACTGGCAAAAATAACAGCGTGGCAGACTCACCAGCCTAGCCATCAGTCACAGCCCAAATCTGCAGCTGAAGAACTGGCAGAAATATTTCAGGCCCTGTAAAAATGGACAAGTCTGTCTTCTGCCCAACCGTCAGTGACGTAACCGCATAGCCTACTTTCTTCTCTATGTAAAACAACCTCTTCTCTATTTTGCAATGTTGCAAGAAAAGTCTTCAAGCACCAACTATTCTGATAAATAATTAAATGGTTTATCAATTAAAGGCATAGTTCACCAAAAATTTTTAATTTGCTGATAATTTACTCGCCCTCAGGCCATCTAAGAATTAGATGAATTTGTTTTTTCATTGGAACAGATTTTAAAAAATGTAGCTTTACATCACAAGCTCACCAGTGAATCCTCAGCAGTGAATGTGTGCCGTGTCAGAATGAGAGTCCAAACAGCTGATAAAAAACATCAAAATAATCCACAAGTAATAGACTTCAGTCTATCAATTAACTTCTGGCTCAAATACAAGCCCATAATTCATAATAACACTTCTTCCAGTGAAAAAGTTCATCACCTGTTGTCCGCTCACATAAAAATCTACTGATATAATTGTTCAGAAAAGTTTTGGACTGTTTTTGTTTATAAGTAGTGCTTGATCTGTGCATATTTCTCTCCTGATTCAAATGACATTACTTTTTTACTGGAGAATGCTATGTTAATATGGATAGAGGACTCTCGAAATGGATTTGTTTATTATAAACATACAGCTTTTTTTACTTCACAATTTAAAAAGATAATTGATGGACTGGAGTCATGTGGATTACTAATATATTTTTATCAGCTGTTTGGACTCTCAATCTGACGGCACCCATTCACTGCAAAGGATCCACTTGTGAGCAAGTGATGTAATGCTAAATTTCTCCAAGTCTGTTGTGATGAAGAAACAAACTCATTTACATCTTGGATGGCCTGAGGGTGAGTACATTTTTAATACATTTTCATTTTTGTGTGAACTAATCCTTTAATTAAAAAAAATGAAAACAATAATAGAAAGAGCTTCATTTCTGACGCCCTTTTGGAAACCAGATGTAATTTAGCAACAGTGGAACAGTTTGAGAGGTCAATAAACACTTTGCATTTGCAGTTTCTCCAAGCCTCTGGGTAGAACCTGCTGAAATGAGACTAAAACACTAAAGTCATTAATGGACTCCTCGTTTCCGTCATGCACTGTCCAATCGTTTTGAATGAACCCGGTATAGCCCAGTCCTCAGATTAGAGCAAAGCCAGATTACACGGCATTACAGCACCGTCTATAGGATCGAGGGTAAGTAAGGTAAAGTGGAGAGGAACAGCCTGATGACTCAGAGGTCAACGAATCGTTGGACTGCTGGAATATAAAAGAGCTGTGTTACAGGTGGTCCTGCAAAATCCATGTTGAAATGTTGTAATGGTCATGATGAAAATCATTTTTAATATTTATTTGGAATAATCTCTGTGCATATAATACTATACTGCACTTTGTAACAAACAAAGTCATGTGATAAATCAGAGCAGTGTACAGGCCGCTCTCTCTCTCTCCCTCCCTCACGCTCGCTGTTTCCCTAACAGCTTATGTAAAAATAGATCGATTGCATGCTGGGCAGGGCCATGACACCAGCTCAGGTCCTCACTCAAAATGTACCCACAGTCCTCTTACACTACAATACTGCCATCTTCCCCAGGACTCTTTATCATTCTCCCCATAAGTTTCAAGGGTCAAGCAGAGTTCGCCAGCATTCCCGAAAAGTTCCCACAGGGAAGCTCGTAAATGTCACAAGCCTCATTTAAATGAGAAAGCAGTTTGTCAGATGTGTTTATATTTGGGCTTGGCTCTATTACAGGGGTGATCAGAAAGCTTACTCTGGTAGGCAAAGGTCGTGTGATTACAGCCAGGAAGAGCGCAATGTCCCGGCCGGGAAAAGGAAGACTAAGCCAGGGGTGGAGACTGTCTGTAAATTCTGACTAAGTGTGTCAGGACATGCGCAGACAAGATTTCACAGGCTGAACACATGCATGTCAAAGCAAACAACTGAGGGCAGTGGCATTGGCATGTGAACATCTGGAGTTTTTTCAGATGAACATTATGAAATTCAAATACACTTTCTATTTAAAAAGGGAATTAAATATTTTGTACATTATACCTGTGAGGAAAGATAAGCTACTTCCACAGCTAGCTCAAAAATAATTTAATATGACAGGAGATGTGTGATGTTAAAATGGTCCATAGTATTCCTCACCTGTAAATGATGCCTTTGGAGTGAAGGAACATGAGGGCCGAAATGATCTCTGCGGCATAAAACCGTGCTCGTGGCTCATCAAAACGCCTGCACTTCTGGATGTGGAACATGAGGTCCCCACCATTCACAAACTCCATGACAAAGAATAACCGCTCCTGAGAAATGAATAGCACAGGTTAAGCATACACATGGAAAAATAACATGTAAAAACATGTTATAAAAGTATAAAGGAGTCAAATATGAGGCAATATATTCTTTTACATCTTCCAACATTATTAAATCTGTAACAAGTACAGCATCTGAACTTGTTTACTAAAACACAGTGATGCTATTAATGTATAAACAAATTACTATAAATAAATATATATA
>NW_015546234.1:966034-967061 GCF_001515605.1 Sinocyclocheilus anshuiensis | reverse complement strand
TCTACTAAATACTGAGCAAAGGGTCTGAATACTTAGGACCATGTGATATTTCAGTTTTTCTTTTTTAATAAATCTGCAAAAATGTCAACGATTCTGTGTTTTTCTGTCAATATGGGGTGCTGTGTGTACATTAATGAGGAAAAAAAATTAACTTAAATGATTTTAGCAAATGGCTGCAATATAACAAAGAGTGAAAAATTGAAGGGGGTCTGAATACTTTCCGTACCCACTGTATATATGTATTTTTTTATTTTTTAACATATGAATCTATTAAATTATGTTATATCTTTTTTATTTCAAATACACTACCTTTCAAAAGTTTGGGGTCTGTGAGATTTTATGTTTTTGAAAAAAAAAGATTTTGTTTTTGTTTGCTCACTGAAGCTCCATTTGTTTGATACAGTAAAAAATGCAGTAAACATTTAATATTGTAAAATATTATTACAATTTTAAGTTTTTTACTATTTTTATCATATATTTTAAGATGTAATTTCTTTGTGTGTTGGCATAACTTAATGTTCAGCAGCCATTACTCCAGTCTCACATAATCTTTCAAAATTCATTCAAATATGCTGATTTGGGTTTTTTTTTATTAGCAATTTTGAAACCCTGAATTATTTTTAATAGAAAAAAAACAACAACATTTATTTGAAACAGAATTTTTATATATGTCTTCACTATCACTTTTAATCAATTTAATATGTCCTTGCTGCATAAAAGCATTAATTTCCCTGTGTTTGTGTGTACAGGTGAATAATATGGTTAATGAGCACACAAATGTGTATAATGACATAGGTATTACAATGTGAACATGGTTTATGAGGACACTGGGTTTTGTTTGTTTTGTTTTTTAACATCTAAAAATGCAGCGAGTTTTGTTCGAAGGGTAGGTTTAGGGTTATGGGATAGAAAATACAGTTTTCTGCAGTATAAAAACCATTATGCCTATGGAAAGTCCACATACAAACGTGTGTGTGTGAGTGAGAGAGTGAGAGAGAGAGAGAGAGAGCGAGAGAGAGAGAGAGAG
>NW_015546234.1:962764-966016 GCF_001515605.1 Sinocyclocheilus anshuiensis | reverse complement strand
TGGGTGTGTGAGAGAGAGAGAGAGAGAGAGAGAGAGAGAGAGAGAGAGATGTGTAGTGTTGTAGTGTTTGTGGTCAGGAGATGTAAAATGTGTAAGTCGACAGAAATCTTGCACCACTTCCCTTGACAATTAACAATCCTCCCACACTTTCACCGAGTCGCTCTGTCTGGAGACCATACTTCTCAGCAGAAAGTGAGCGTGTTCTACACGTTATTCTAAACAAGCGGCTCCATCTACTGTTTACATTTGGTATTACAATAGTCATCACTCATTTAGATGATTTTTAAAAGATCGGATTCTAGGTGGCTATTTTAAATTACGCTCCCAGAAAGAGCAGTAATCTTATTAAAACATACTATTACTATTATTATACTTTATATTATTGAATAAGTAGCATCTAATTTTCTGTAACATTTTTGTAACTGAACCTACTGCTATTTAGCTGTCAGATTTTTACCCCAAGTAACATTCTTATGAAAAATGCAATCTGTTTCAGCAGACTGAAGATAAAATCCAAGGCATTTCGGGAATTTAAACACATTTTGTTGACATGATGTCAAGGGGTTTTTGTCAAATTGCATTGTGTTTCCTGGTTGAGTGAGGGAAATGAAGTGTCTACATTCAACAAAACTTTTTTTTCCCAGTTTGTCAGTCAATATGGAAATCAGGGTCACAGAAATCAGTCTCTATTGCTACGTCTAGCGTGATTTCTTCTGGGCTCACATTACAGATTATCTACCCGATAACACGTAAACACTGCATTAAATTCACCCCTGACTGGATTACTATGATTGGCATGTGCTCTGGCTGTTTCAGCCGAAGGCTGTTTAATGAATCACACTGAATTCAAAGTGCACTGTAAGAAAAAAAAGTAAATCTGTAGAAAACAATCGGGTGCAATTTTTTGCAAGGACATTATCAGCTAAGTTACATTTAACCCTACAACACAACACAATGCAATGTGTAATTAAAAATTTGAGTAAAACACCTGAAAAAACAAATAAATACAGAAAATTCCTACATATTGTAATTATTTACCTCTATACATTATATGAAATGCTATTTAGCACCTTGAAACTATTTGTGGACTCTTACCGCAGTCTGAAAGCAGTAGTAGAGCTGTGTAAGAAATGGATGCTGGTGGGCCAGAGTCAGCACTCTCTTCTCAATCATGGTTGCTTCCACATCATCTTCTTGCAGTATGACATCCTTTTTCAGCATTTTTACAGCAAACACCCTGTGGTCACGTTTTAGACGAGCCAACATCACCTACATACACATACATGTACAATTATAGACTTCTGTGGGTTGAAAGTGCATGTCTGGTTTACAAGTACACTTTTAAAATTACAGGTTTCAAAAGGGGGGTTTTGCAGCGATGCCACAGAACTATTTTCTTCTTAGTGTGAAGAACATTTTAAAAATATGAAGAACCTTTTCCACTAAAGAACCTTTTGTGTAATGAAAAGGTTCCATGGTTCTTCACCATAGATGCCAATAAAGAACATTTCTTTTTAAGAGTGTACGGCTGAGCTGCTATTGGAATTGACATTTTTTAGACATAGTGAGACTTGATAATGATCAAATGCAGTAAATGTAATGAGGTATAGCTGCATAAGTGATACCAGTTTGCAGGGCTGCCAACTTTTGAGTTCAACTTGGAGTTAGAACGGAGGGAGGGGTGGGGTGGTGGGTTTGGTTGGGGTTGTTTTGTTTAAAAAAAAAAATCTGTCAGCAGAGTTTTGTCTGACAGCTAGACATACCTGGTAAATAACCTCATGACGACTGGTACTGTGCTTTTATCATAAAATTATGTAAAATAACTGTTGCAATGCTTCAAAACAAATAACATTTCACCAAAACAAGAATAGTAATGTACAGTGAGCAAATTGCAAGATTTACAAGTCATTGCATTTCCAAATAACTGCAACTGCATTTCAAAAAAAATATTTTGATACAAAAATTAAAGGGGTCCTATTATGCTCTTTTACAAAGTCTTGAAATATCAAATCAATTTGAGCGCGATTTAAACCCGGATGATTGTAACCACTCTAAGTTAGTCTGCCTTGGGAAAGCTAGCGTGTCTCCGACATAGTGATAACACTCGTTGCCTTCTCTAGTGCAGCTCAGCCAGGTCTCGTCCCATTCGTCGATATTTGTGATATCACAAATCCCAGAAAATATGTGTTGTAGTCCAAACGAGTCGTTCGTTGTAGTTTTAGAAAAGTGAGTTCTGTTAAATAAAATATCTCCTTTTGAAGTGGACTTTGAACTTTGTAACTTTTTAGATCTTTTTTATGCTCAAACAGCAACATTACAGACTAACTAAAGTTGAAAAAGTGAAAAAGCATAATAGGACCCCTTTAACATTTTTTTTTAATTAATCTGGTCTGCATTTAGGGCCTACTTTGCTTAATGTTCATCTATTTTGAATTCTCATCTATTTTTCTCCTGTCCTTTCCTATGGTTATCACTATGTTAATTATTGCGATTTTGAAAGTGAAATCTCGCATTTATAAGAGGGATGAGGGATTTAGATGTCACTCCCGAAACTTTGCTGTGTGTACAGTGTATGTGGCCATTGGTCCTCTTAGCAGCTCAAAAAACAAAACTTTTATTCAAATTCTGATTGGATTATGTGTAGCCTAAAGTGCGCAAAGAGCGCTTTCTTTATAATCACTAAAAAGCTGTCATTCACTTCAGTTCATCCCGATCTCACAACATTCTGTTATAATCAATTAAGCTCTCTACACTGCACAATGAGTCTCTTATTTACATTGTGTATAAACTTTGTTACAATGAGAGTACTCGCGAGCATGCAGAACTCTGGAGTCTTAAAAAAATCCAGAAGCCTGAGAATGCACGTCTGAGAGTGCAAGCGCCAGCTGCAGCCAGACCCTTCTCGAATTTTGAGCGGTGAGTGAATTTTGAATAGCTTGAACACAATGGCCAATCAGAGGTGTTCAAAAAAATCAACAGATATATCTGTGATTGGCTGCATTGCTCAACGCTACAAAAACACATTGTAAATAGAAACTTTTGATGCTGTCCAGAGCTCAAACACAAAAATGCACTGGAGAGGTTGCAAAATCTGCTAATATCCCATGATCACTTTTTGCTTTCGTTTGAGGGTGCTTTTCACTGCATGAGATAATGGTCGTGTGGCATAAGAGTGTGAGAAGAGTGGCAATTGTGTGTGCCTCACACTGAATGCATGAGAGTTGTGTGTGTGTGTGTGTGTGTGTGTGTGTG
>NW_015546234.1:947964-962388 GCF_001515605.1 Sinocyclocheilus anshuiensis | reverse complement strand
CGTGGGTTGTGTCTCTCACCTTGCCAAAGCTGCCTTTTCCCAACACCTGCAAAAAACTGAAGTCTTCCAGAACAATTTTAACAGTCTCTTCCACTGGCTCCTCAAACGTTGTCTGTACGCTTTTAATGGAGTTCTGACCTCTTATTCCTGTCATGTGCAGAGAACTCTGAAAAAATACACCAATATTTAACCAAACGCAAATGTGGAGAAATATCTCACAAAATAAATGTGCATTGCATTTAACAAAAACAAATATTCCCTGATAAAAGAAGGTTTTTGAGACAGTTCTTATGACATTACCTGAGACTTTCGTTTGGAAAGCGTGTTGAGCATTCCAATCTCTGACAATTTGCTGGCCAACTCAGCACTGTTCACCCCACAGTTAAGTGCAACATTCTCTTCGCAGCGTTTGTGAATGTTCATCTTGCAACCTGGATAAATCCATGCCACACAGATGACAACAGCAATCTTGCATCTAATGTATTTCAATGTATTTCAAGTCGAGTAAATATGTGCTTACTCTTGCATTGGAGACCCTGTTTTATCAGGCCATAAAGTAAAGATCCACAGTGGTTACAGTATGTGGGAACTTTGTAGTTGTGCTCTCTAAACTGGTGGGGTAGGTTGATGCCAAAGCCCTGTCTTTGGCCCTGTACACAAAATAATATGTATGTGGGAAATTGATCCACAAGACACAATTTTGTCATCACATATGCATTTACATACGCACACTCTTACCTCATTTGAATCTTTCTTCATACGTGTACACTCAGTGACAACCAAATCATGACACCTCTTATGAACCACACATGCACACACTAGAATAATGAGGCATAAAAGTCAATGTTATTAATCCTTGTGCATGCAGTATGTTAAAGCATATGGGAAAATTCCACTAATAGTAAACATACTCACCTTGACACTGATAACCTTGCTTTCCAAAAACACCCCTGGGGAATGATGATATATTTATAACCACTTGGCATAACATGTATTAAGTGGGTCTGATTTGTTGATTGTTTTATGTGCATGAAGGTGTGCATTATTTCTGTGCAAGTCTCACCAGATGAAGTTTTTGCAATGGCAGCAAAAAGTAGGCTGGGGAAGGAAGGTTGCCATAAACTTATGTCCACAGACTTGGTGGACCTTTCTTTTCTTCAAAGCTTTTTGCCTTTCTCTTGTAAACATTTTATGGGGTCTCAGTCCATTCACAGCTTCATCTGAATTTGATGGCAACACTCAGTAAGTACAATTAAATTGCTGACAAAATTAAGCATAAAGTTAAAGTGTTGTGGGTAAGTGCTAGTTTAATTGTTATGATCCTTACAATTTTTAAAAACAGAATAAAACTTAAAAGAGAGCTTGTATATTATGTTGAAAGACAAAAATACAACAAAATCTTTGTTTAAGAGACCAACAATTGTGAACAAAACATTTCTATCATCATTCTATTCTATCATGGCACACCAGGTTTAATTTATAGCTTAACTGTCTACTGTAAATGTTCTAACTAATAATTAGTAAATCTTCACAAACACACAATCAGCATAATTATATTAAAATTAAATAACTAAGTACACATAACATAATTGATTTGTATATAATAATAATTAAAATAAATAGTCATAATAAAAAAAAATAAAATAAAATATCTAGTTATCGAAAACAGCTAACCATCTGTAAAGGAGCCGGTGAGAGAGATGGTGATATAGACACTTCCCTCTGGTTCCAGATTCACCTGGAAGAGGAGATACTCAGTGAGATTAGACTTTAAAAGCTCACTAAATACTACTGTAAGTGCTGATAAAATATCACTTTTAACAAAAGCTTCCTAACATTTGTGCCCGATATTTTGCAGGCCTGATATATGGAGGACATACTTTATCTCCTGCAAAAACAAACTAAACAAAATTATATTTAAAATCCTAAACATTTTAAAATACTTTTATTTAGTTCACAATGTGATTATATCAGCTGTAAAAAATATTGTGTTAGCCTGCACACTTAAATATTTAAAAATCATTTTAAAAAAGCCCCAAATTTTTTCACTAAGCTGACCCTGATGTTAAAGGTGACACATTTAGGTAAATGGAAATGCTTTTAGAGTGAAGGACGTGGCTACTGTGTGATGTGGTTACCACTTAGCATGAAAGAAAAATGCTGTGAGCTCTTATTACTAAGTGAAAGCTTGTTTGATTTATTGTATAATAAATTACAACACTGTATAATACAACAATTAAACTGCAGTATATTATCAGAGTTGTATCTCTAGCTAGTCACACTGACCTTCTATTACAGTCACAGTCATTCTATCTTGCCATCTAAGTCATTCTCTCACTTATTATCATTTAGCTTGCCCTGCCATGTGGGAGGAATTCCTGTAACACGAGGCAAGACCAGGAAAGCAGGACAAGCTGGTTCAGGGAGTCAAGTTCACAGCACGCACCACCAAACACAACAAGCGCTTAAGGGACTGGAAGGTTTTGTATTGTAAGTATTGAACCAACCACTTGAATAGTATTTAAACAGCAGAAAATATAAAAAGACCAACCAAGCATTTGATAGGACACTTTTTTTTAAATTATTATTATTATATAAAACACAATAAATAGGTTGCCAGTAAACCGCACTTGAGAGATGCAAGGATAACTAGTATTTCCTTGAGTAACTCTCAGCTGTGAAGTCTTGTATGTTTGTATGTCAGATATGTTTGGCAGCTGGCTTTAAAATTACACTTCAGACCACACAACCAGGTGGATATCATTACAAAATGTCCATTTAAGTTCTGCTGATCACCATTGCAAGGTGTACATGTGGGGAACGTAAGAGGTAAAACACAGGAGAGGTTCTAAGGGGCAGAGAGAGGAATCCAGCTAGTTTGGTTAAGCAGCATGTCTGCATTGGTGGTACGTGAGTTTGCAAACACATCCCCCACAAACAGAGTGAGAACCACATTTGCAAAATAACCAGCGCATTTACTGTAAGCTATAATGTTGTGATTGTTAGGGTGGGAAACTGTGACCATGAGGAATATTCTAAAACTCTACCATCCAAATGAGGCCTAAAGCAAATACTAAAAATAATGCTATTATGTTCAGTGTCAAATACCTGTAACCTTGAAAATTTTTCATGTATAATTTTTAAACATGTTTTAGCATGAAACATAATAACCTTAAACACCCTCACCATCAGATGATTCAAGACTTTCGAGAATTTCTTTTTCAAGAATTTCACAAGGACTGATTTGACCAGATTTTAGCGCTTGGACTAAAGCAAAAGCAGAACACAAGTAGGCCTACATCAAACCACACATCCCCAGTTACCATATAGATGCAAGATAATGCAACGCCCTGAAAGCTTCCGTGATGCATGGTGGGGTGCAACATGTGGTTTTGAGCACGACCTAGTTATTGCACAAATGAAAGCGACAGGACCCTTTTACAAGAACACTGATAGGCCTGTAGACAGCAAAGATTAAAACTGCAAAAAAGAGGCCAATGGTTTTCATATCTTTCTTAGTTTGTATTTCATTGCATTTTGTATGTAAATATACATTAAAGTATTTATATCAAAAGTAAAGGGTGCGAAATTGGGGGTGGGGGTGGTTGTGGGGTTTCCAAGAACGTAGGCCGATTCTTCTTCTTTTTTATTATTATTTTTAAATTATTTATTTTATTTTTACATTTTTATTTATATTCACACTCAAGTAACAAAAAAAGTTCCACAACATTTCAATAAGTTAAAAACGTCAGATAACCTCGCGAGTCGCGATAACTATAATTATTGTAAAACCCCTCTCTATATGGGACATCTGCATAAACATAGCCACTATGTTAAAGGGATAGTTTGCCCAAAAAATGAAAATACTGTCATCATTTACTCAACCTCAAGTTGTCCCAATCATGTATGAGTTTCATTCTTCTGTTGAACACAAAAGAAGATATTTTGAAGAATGTTGGTAACCTGACAGTTGACGGTAGCCGCTGACTGCCATAGTATTTTTTTCCATACTATGGAAGTCAATGGCTACCATCAACTGTTTAGCAGAATTGTCATTTATGGGTGAACGATCCCTTTAAGGCTGTCTCTTACAAACTATAGTTTGACCAACTAACAGTTAGCCAAGGGATAATCAATCTCACTTTTCAGATTCAAATTAGACCAATCTACATTTTTTTGCATGTGAATTAAAAAAGTTATGATCAATCCTGAAGAACAAAAAAATAGAAGACATTTTACTAGTCTAAGCAGTCAATGCAACCGGTCCTGTGTGTATTAAGGCACAATTCCTGTTATACACAGTAGAAACTCACCCATCCTTCAAACGTTTGTCTTGTGTTTGACGACGTTATCAATTCATCAAGCTGGATTCTGTAATTGGCGACAAAATCGTCGTATCCTATAGGAGTGTTATGGAAAACAGCCAGTTCCAGCTCCTTGCCATTTGAGATGTACGGGCAGAATTCATCACTGAAGGTCGGTTTGTTGGTCTTCGATTTTGTGGCGGTCTGTGCAACTTTCACATTATCAACTTTAACAACGATATAAGGATCCAGGACGATTTTCTTATGAAAGGTGTGACGAGTTGAAAAAGTTGTTGGTTTTAAATCCACCGCCTCCCCGATACGCAGCCTCATATATCCGTTGAATTTCATAATGTGGCTCCAATATTTAATATTCGATGCAACAAACCTACTATGCAATAAATCAAAACAAAACAGTCATATAGTAAACGTGTTTTTTTCAGTTAACACGAACTCATAATAAAGAACAAAACAATATGTTCAAAGAAATTTAGAAATATGAAGAAAGCCTTTGCGTGACATAATCCATTTAGTATAAAAACTAAAACAGCAAACCACAGCTGAGAGCTGAGCTAACGTCCTTTGCAGGAAATCGTACACCTCTCTGTCTCTCTCTGTTGAGCTGTGTGAAATACAGCGTCAGGCTTTCATGAGTACATGCCTCATTCCGTGTTTGTGCCGTCATCTAGCATATAGAAACTATGCAGACAATGCTAGCATAACAAAACCAAGCCGATGATTAGACACACCTGACTCTGTACTTCCCTTACCAACAGACGGGAATCCATTCATTTTGAATGAATCACTATCAGGGCTAGACTGCAGCAGGTTTTCCAGATACTGTGGCCTACACAACTACTAGTTTAAATGCTGTCAATCAAAAACTAATATGAGGCTTCATTGCATGAAGAAAATACTAAAACATAGCACCTGCTTTGCCTCAAGCCCTGCAATGTGAATGTCAGCAACTGAATCTAATATCTGAATCTGAAGTAGCCTATAATAACTATTATATTATCTAATACATTATTTACTAATATATTATTATAGCTAATATAGTTTGAAGTAAGTAACATTTTACACATCATATAATTTGATTTGCGATCAATGATGCATGAGAAACAACAATGATTCAAAAACGGATTGAAATTGGGGTGATGAGGAGGAATGGCACTATTATTTTGAACTGCTAAATATAAGTGTTTTCAATTTGTGTGACCACTTTTTAATAATTTTTTGAATTAGCTTTTATTTTTTAGCTTTCATTTTAATTTTAGTTTATATTTTAGTAATTTTGTTATGTGCTTTTGTCATTTTAATGTCATTCGTTTTTGTTTATAAATATTTCAAATTCAAATTCAATTCAAATTCAAAGCGTTTATTGTCATATGCCCAGTGAGGAAAACAAGTTTCCCTGAGCAATTAAATTCTTACTTTGCTGTCCACAATGAATGCCAAAACAGTGCAAAACTATACACACACATACACAAACTATACACACATACATACACAATGTAAGAAACATAATAATAAAAACTATGCTGCAGTAGTAGGAATATAGACTATGAAAAAATAGAAATATAGACTATGTGTATCTATATATGCGAGTATAGAGTAGAAATATAGAATTCGCTCATTTATGCTCATTTCAGTATTCTATTTATTTATTTTAGTACTTCAACTTCAACTTATTTATTTCAGTTAGTTGCCAAGCAACATTTCAGTTTTTAAAGTTGAAGTTTTTCATTTAATATTTATATTTTATTTCAGCATCAACGAAACACAAAACTGGTAGTGCTATGCACAGTTGTCCAGAAGAGGACAGTGTTGCGTAACGCTGCATTGTGGCATCAAACATCAACTCTAGCAGATATGTGACATTAAACTAAAAAACAAACATCAAAAATAAAAAATATGAAAACACAACACCTGCTTTGCCATCACAGCCCTGCAATGTGAATGTCAGCAAGTGGGCTACTAAGTTTCTATATTGGCAAGTGAACGAGTCAGGCCTCAAACTGTGAATAGCACCTCATTCATCATGCTCCATAAAGAACCTCAGGGAACACGTGCACCATAACCACAGGAATAAAAATAGACACTGCAGATTTACAAAGCCTCTCTCAAACACCTTCATATACATATCCGGGCATATTGGTCTGAGGAATCAACTATATGTTTCTTAAGTGGCACGAGAGCACACTGTTCAGATGGCTCATGCATGTTTTTTGTCTTTAACTGTGCCATATGGTGTTTGGAACCAAATATCTGTCTATACTATTAGTTACGAGAGGAATTTTCCAGTGTCCACCTGCAAGCTGCCACCCAATTTGCCTATATAAAACTGTAACTGTAGTATGGATTCTCCTCCCTCTCTCAGCTACAATTATAGCACATTACAAAAGACAACAACATGACTGGCAGTAGATAGTTGTGTCTGTCTAGTGGGCTAAAATAATTAATGCTACATGTAAAAACTTGTAGCATTGTTAATGCTCTGTCTATTGTATCAAAACAGGCCTGTAATTAACCCTGCATGTCATTCTTATGTGGACAATGCTGACTTCTATTTGTTTGAGAAGCATGACAGTAATTTCTGTCACACTACAAATTTTAGGCAATGATTCACAGCCTATCACATTAATAGGGAGCTTCTAATACAAAGTGGTCCCATTTTAAAGTTATCGACCTCATTTATAAGCTCTTCACCAGGTCACCACAATTCACCTTTGAAGGAAGAAAAACAGCATATTAAGGATCCGATTTAGGAAATAATCTGGACACGTGTAACCCAAGCTGCACGCTGCTCTTTCAGATGATTGAGAGTGGCCAATAAAAGCTTCGTTTATTTTCTTCGGTTATTCCTTCAAGGGCAAATAAGCTTGTGCATGTGTACTGTATGTGTATGTGTGAGAGAGAGGCAGAAAGAGAAAGGTATGATTAAATTAGAAATTATTATGAGATTTTGTGCTCAATCAATATACATATTTTGCAGACGCCAGCTAAGAGGTTTATGTCTTATAGACTTTTGCTTTTAGGACTCACACATAGACCCCCACACACAACCACATACAAACATGGGCACATACAGTAAGCATGCTGGAAATGGAAACCAGTACTTTAATTGTGAATTCTGTAACAATAGCCGTCTTAGTCTGTTTTCAACTTCAAAAGCAAGTGCTTAACTCAATTAAATGTATACTTTATAGCCTAAGCACACAGCCTAGACACTATCAAACCGTACAACTCAAATCCTCCGTAGGATTTACCATGATAACTGATGTGGAGACTCTTTGCAGGAATCTAAAGCGTTGGATATGCAAGGTCTGCAGAATGACAGTCCTATTTTTTAAAGTCTTTACCGTTAGCTACAATTTCCATGCTTGTGAGATGAAGCCATACGCCTGTGACTGAGGAACACATGGGAAACATTTGCCCACTAACATCTAATTCAGTCCAGCTGTGTGGACACGCCACTGAGGATGAGGCTTCAGCCACTGCTGAATCGATTCTCACCAGAGGGGAGAAACTGAGAGCAAAACATAATTTTCTCAACCTGGATCTCAATAAGCCTTTCCATTTGTAACGAGAAAAAAAAAATCATAAAAATAAGGCTTTTATGAAAACACTGAATAAAAATTTGCTTACCAACACACAAACCATTCACAATTGCTAAATTAGGCTAAAATAGAAGGTGTGTGATACTAAATAAAGAGCCATTTGGGAGCCGTAAGAGCCGGCTCTTCTAAGGGAGCCGAGCCAAAAGTGCCGAATCTTTGAAAAGAGCCTAACTTCCCATCACACACAGCGACAAAACGACATGCTCCCATTCATTTTCAACGGAGAGCTGGCGACTTCCGGCGACACGAGCGACAGTGACCGTTGGCGACAGAATGTGGGCGTGTCAAGCGACAAAAGTTAAGAATTGTTTAACTTTATGCAAATGAAAAGCGAATTTCGCGAGCGACAACCAATTCACATGGTGCGTTCAAGTCATGTCGGATAGATCGTATTTACGAGTTGAATGCACATGAACGCCACCACAAAGTCGTTATTACGAGTGGGAAACTCGAAATTTTCTTTAAGCACCGAGTTTCCGAGTTGTGGGCGTGTCAATGAGAAACATGGCGGAATCGATGGATGCAACGTCTGTAGTTGACGGTAAATTTTTGTTTAAATTGATAGTTTAGTGGGTTGTCAGTGACAAGTACTGTAGAACTGCATGTCTGACAGAGGGAGACAGAGAGATTGCCAAAGTAAAACATAAATCACAATACTTATAGGTATTAAGCAGTGACATTGTCAGGCTTTTTATTTACCAAAAAAATAAGCTTTTTGAATGTGGCAGGATTGTAATATAACAATTAATAACAAGTTTTTACGCGATACAGATTAAAGTGGCCTCATAAATTACTTTTTAAAAAGATTAAAAACGCAAAACACACCTGATGCGAATTCTTTGCTCTTCATTTTCTATAAGCAGAGTTAACAGACCCTTGTTGTATTTTCTTGTAATTTATTAAAAGAAGGTACACCGCCATCTTGTGCTAAACTGACTTGAACGCACCTGACGTCGTAATTACGACTTGTCAACTCTTACGAACGTCCCAGGAGGACTTGAACGCAGCAATAGCTTTCAGTCACGTGACCGGCTCGAAGATCTGGAGGGCAAAACATCCATAGAACTGCAGGACAAACCTGTCAATTTTCCATCTGTTTCACAGCCGCATATATTTAGATCACCTCTAAAAAGAATAAAACAAAGGTATGTGAACAAAATGCAAGGTTTGGCCATTTGCAATTCATATTAAGCACACCCGGCAATATTTCAATCATTAAACAGTGCGACAAAACGTTGTTAAAACACTTAAAGTGCCTTAATATATTTGAAACAGTAATATTCTCTATATTTATTATGCATAGTTTACATAGGCAAGCAGATGAGGCCGGACTACACCGGAATATGAATGCAATGGTTCAGTATTTTCCTTCTAATACTTAGCTGCCCGCAGATGAGCCTGCCTATAAATCGGCCTAATATGCAGCACAATCAGCCGATGCCGATTAATTTAAAAATACAAAAAATCGGCGATTAATCGGCTGGCCAATCAATCAGTCAACCTCTAGTCTACACTAGTGGTCGTGGGTTTCCTCTTTTACCCTTTGTGCTTTGTATACACCGGAAGAACGCTATCTATTGGAGTCGCATAAACTGTGTCCTTTAACATGCCAAGGAGCTTAAGAATGGTCAAAGGTTGCTGTTCAAAGAGTTCAAAGATTCCTTTAATTTATTGTTTCTTGGAACTAGTTTCCCTCCAGACACATTATTTATCCAAGTAATCCAAGTATCTAGTGCTGCTTGCTCAATAACCCTGTAGTGTCTGTTGAAATCATGGTTGTGCTTTACAAGTACCCAAACCAGGGTGTATTTTTGCACCTGTTTTGAGCTTTTTTACTTGTATCTTGTACTTTATTCAGTGCTACTTATGGTGCATTCAAGTCACGTCGGATAGATCGTATTTACGAGTTGAACGCACATAAACGCCACCACAAAGTCGTTATTACGAGTGGGAAACTCAAAATTTTCTTTAAGCCCCAAGTTTCCGAGTTGGGGGCGTGTCAATGAGAAACATGGCGGAATCGATGGATGCAACGTCTGTAGTTGACGGTAAATTTTTGTTTAAATTGATAGTTTAGTGGGTTGTCAGTGACAAGTACTGTAGAACTGCATGTCTGACAGAGGGAGACAGAGAGATTGCCAAAGTAAAACATAAATCACAATACTTATAGGTATTAAGCAGTGACATTGTCAGGCTTTTTATTTACCAAAAAAATAAGCTTTTTGAATGTGGCAGGATTGTAATATAACAATTAATAACAAGTTTTTACGCGATACAGATTAAAGTGGCCTCATAAATTACTTTTTAAAAAGATTAAAAACGCAAAACACACCTGATGCGAATTCTTTGCTCTTCATTTTCTATAAGCAGAGTTAACAGACCCTTGTTGTATTTTCTTGTAATTTATTAAAAGAAGGTACACCGCCATCTTGTGCTAAACTGACTTGAACGCACCTGACGTCGTAATTACGACTTGTCAACTCTTACGAACGTCCCAGGAGGACTTGAACGCAGCAATAGCTTTCAGTCACGTGACCGGCTCGAAGATCTGGAGGGCAAAACATCCATAGAACTGCAGGACAAACCTGTCAATTTTCCATCTGTTTCACAGCCGCATATATTTAGATCACCTCTAAAAAGAATAAAACAAAGGTATGTGAACAAAATGCAAGGTTTGGCCATTTGCAATTCATATTAAGCACACCCGGCAATATTTCAATCATTAAACAGTGCGACAAAACGTTGTTAAAACACTTAAAGTGCCTTAATATATTTGAAACAGTAATATTCTCTATATTTATTATGCATAGTTTACATAGGCAAGCAGATGAGGCCGGACTACACCGGAATATGAATGCAATGGTTCAGTATTTTCCTTCTAATGGCTTTCTATGGGAAACGTGAAACTTTGCACATTGCTTTTATATTCTGGCTTCATCTGCTTGCCTGTACAAAATATACATAATCAATAAGATGTTTACTGAATTTCGCCTTTTAATATCTGCGTTTTACTACATTACTACTTAAAGGCACAATATGTAAGATTTTTTTAAATTAAAATATCCAAAAACCACTAGAACAGTGTTATATATTTTGCTGACTTGTGTACTTACATTATCCCGAATGTTTCGAAGAATGTTTAAATCCAGAGAAATAAGCAATTTTAACTAGTGACATGGAGCGTGTCCATAGTGTCATTGTGTCGCCTGCCAATGACGTCATAACCCCTCGATTTCCGGTTTTGTTTTGTAGAAAACATGGAAACACCAAAGATGTTTTAATATGTTGTGCGTTTTATTAGACCGGTGACGACCGCACTTTGCCTCTTTGTTTATTTTGAATACACGCCCTCTAGCGGCGAAAATTACATATTGTGCCTTTAATGCAAACTGCATAAAAATAACTGGCGGTCAGTGGAGCAAAGCTTCGTTTTGCCCTCCTGGTGGGCGTTACTATAAGGGTGTGACGTCATGTGAAAATTATCAATAGGAGTGAAGAATCTGTCAGTGGTGCTCACACGTCACCGTCTCGAGTGCAGGCAAGACAGGACAGATTTCCTGAGCGATTTCACTGTTTTATACGATTTTACTGTAACCACATACATGGATATAAAAAATTATGCGTAGAAAAGAAACTGTTGGCTGTCTAAGTGAGTTTGATTCATACATTGATGGTTCGAGTTGTTAATTATATGATGCAGTGAGCAGTTTAGCACCGGTTAAAGGGGTCATATGATGTTGCTAAAAAAACCATTTTGTGTAATGAAATGTTTATGCGGTTTAAAGTAAAAAAAACACATTATTTTCCACATACTGTACAGTACATTATTGTTTCTCCTCTATGCCCCGCCTTTCTGAAACGTGTCGATTTTTACAAAGCTCATCGGTCTAATAGGAGTGAAGAATCTGTCAGTGGCGCTCACACGTCACCGTCTCGAGTGCAGGCAAGACAGGACAGATTTCCTGAGCGATTTCACTGTTTTATACGATTTTACTGTAACCACATACATGGATATAAAAAATTATGCGTAGAAAAGAAACTGTTGGCAGGAAAAATTGAAATTGCATCATATGACCCCTTTAATGATTTAATGCACGAGCACTGCTGTAGTTTATATAACAACACTCTCCAACAGCAGAATGGTACTTTTATTTCTTTTAAGTCTAATTCCTAGTCATATTAGAATGATATCTTCGTTTTACCGGCAATATATATAGTTGTTGTGATTACATTTTATATCCAGATATGTCCAGACGTGCAGTCTACCAATAACATTAGAGCGACAGCAGTAGGAACCCTCACAAGCGTCTTCACAGCAAGTCTAGCGACACAGCGAAAAAGTCACTGGCAGTGTGAACGGGGCTTCACAAGTTCTGAATCCTGAATGAATCAGTGTTTTTAAACAAGTCGACTGAATGAATCAAATGACTCACTCGGTCGCCACCTATTGATGTAACAATGTAACTGCAGAAAGAATCACAAAAATCCCCACCACTAAACCACAGACTGATCGTGTCTGGTACAAAGACAAGCAGCATTACTAGCAAAAGAGCAGGAACAAGTATATTATTTAATGCTTAAAATCATTTAATACTTCTTGTATACTCATTTAATTTCCATACAAATGTTATGTGGATTGTACACTGTCACGCTCTAACCAACCTTGAACCTGAGCTGCTCGGTTTTGATCAGACCCTGTAGCAAAACCAAATTCTCTATGAAAAAAAAACACATCTAATCACAGTCACTTTTAGCCACAAGTTATAATACTAGGTCTCAAGGTCTATATCAACTCCACAAAGTAACAGCGGTTTTACTATGAACTCCTGAAGGAAAGGCACATTCCAGTGACAAATTCTTCACCATTAAGGCAGGTAAGCAAGGTGCCTGTTGATTTGTGGTCAGTAAATTTGGCCAGGAGGGCAAACCTAAGAGTGAATGGCTATTTCTGGGAATACTGGGCACTACAGTTGAGGGACATGTCTAAAATAACCTACGAGCTTGCTCTAAAACCAGTACTATTCTGAGACCTTATGAGAACACATAATCTGAAAAAAATCAAAATAAACAATCTGGGTTTGAGCCAAGACTCATTTTCCGCATCTTTATTCACAGCGTGGGCCAGCAGGTTCAGGAAATCTTTCAGAAAGCCACGAGTATTAGTATCCAGGCCTCGACCGGATGCCCCAAAGCTCAGGGTTCAAGCTTCATCCTGTTCTTCCCTCTCCCAGAGCTGAGGACAGGGAAGAGAAAGAAAAAAATATGATGCAAGACAGAGCGAGTTAAAATAAAACATCTCCCAACATTTCTTTTGCATCGTTATATATTTTTTTAATTCACTTTGTTTGCTGTTATTGAGACCATACACATATTTTCATATTTACATGGCAATTCCCACTCTATCCTCATAAGCCACGTATCATCCATGTGCCTTAAGCTTTCACAACACAGCACAGCGTCCCTCAGGGATGTTTTACTCCAGGTCTTGGCAAAGGTAATCCCCGGCCTTAGACAACAAGTAGTCCTCTTACACCGTCCCATTCAGAAACAGCCCTCCTGCCCTGGCCTCTCCCTTTTTCCCCACCATTGGCAGGCCAGCTGTCACTGTAAACTGAGCCGGGCGGACCCTCGTGAACAGCTCAGCCTCTGCCCAGCTGTCGCCTCGGGATCTTATCAGCCACGGGACCATGCAGCACAGACAATCTGGATCTGGTTTGTGTTTCAAGGCCATTCCAGAATGACCTAAATGACATCAATAACACACTTGTGGTGGAAACGGGTCAAAAAAAACATAGACTTGTGTGTTGAAAACCAATGCATATATGCATTTTAAATTAAATCTAACACTGAAGGATCTAAGGATCCTCAAATGCAAACTGTGTGTTTTGCTTCAAGAGAGCAACCATACATTTGTGTTGCGGAGGCATGATCTAACAACACTATGAAATTTAATTCAAATTAAAAATAAAGTTTAATTTAAAGTAAAATGCTCAAGCTCAGTAACAGCAGCAGGTCTAAAATTTAAACGAAACTTCAGTGTGTCTCAGATTAGATTTAACAGGTTTAGGTTCAACAATGCAACAATATAAACACAACTGTTCTTGAGAGAAATGTCTTTCAAAACTCCCTCATATGACTATGATAAGATGCTCATTCAGTTTAAATTCAACATGTTTTCATTCAGAAATAATCTAATTACGCATATAAAATGGGTCGTCAATGGCAGTGCACAATGACAATAACAACAAAATGAGCTATAAATATTTCAGTTTTCAGAATGTTTTCATGGCTTCAGTTGATTTAACATGGAAATACTATAAATTATACTTAATATTAAATATTTTGCTGTGAAGTGAAGTTTTAGCGCTCGACTGGATTCTGGAATTTTCTCTATTAATGAAAAGCAAGAAAGTCAAAATTATGCACATTGTGTTCATGATGAAAGCTTTCTTTATTGTACAGAGGGCAAAAGGTTTTTTTAAATTATATATTTCATATGC
>NW_015546234.1:940567-947954 GCF_001515605.1 Sinocyclocheilus anshuiensis | reverse complement strand
ATCTATTATGTATATATATATATATATATATATATATATATAATGATTTTGAGATAATTTGTTACTTATTGCACTTTCTGTACATCAATAAACAGAAAGTTTAAAGGGACAGTGTACTCCAAAAAAAAAAAAAAAAGTCATCATTTACTCACCTTCATGTTGTTACAAACCAGTCTGACTTTCTTTCATTCTGAAACACAAAAGGAGATTTTCTGAAACAAATTTGGTAATGTTTTGGCTACAATTGACATCCATTATATGGAAGAATAAAAACACTATTTTTTTTTTCATATCTTTGTTGTTTTATCATTACAACGTGAGAGTGAGTAAATGATCACTAGGGTGAGTGTTCATCATTTAGGGCGAGTAAATGATGAATTTTCATTTTTGGGTGTACAATCCCTTTAAGTATTTTCATCAATGAGCACAGCAAGCTATTTCCTTCCTTGGACATGATTATTTGAGCTCATGCACAGAAGTAATGTGGATACAAAACATATTAGGTCCAGACATTTCAGGAGTTTCTGATTTCTCTAAATGACAGCAACGTCCTAATGTGATATAAAATATATAAAACTATGGCGTATAGAGTGAAGTACAGGTCTTCATCCCAGCAGTGGAATTCATGACACACCAGCACCTCAAACAGCAACCTCTTAATTAGAACAAATGCCTTCCCTCCAGGCTTTCTTGCCATAACAGTGGGACTGTAATTAAACTCAATTAGCTCATCAGCTTTAAAGTGGGCTAAGTGATGTTTACTCAACATGGGCTAATTGTGTGGCATATGGTAAGCTTGGTAGATGGAAGTGTAGGGGTGGGTTTGTTGGTGGATAGTTTGGGATAGGCCTGCAGTAAAGCTATTAGGGATTACCTGGGCTGATGGTGGCGGTCCTGACGACTCTGAGGGGACGTGAGGGTTGAGAATTCAGAATCCACCCTATACAATCAGCAGGGGGCTTCAAGATCTCTTCCTTTTGAGAGCGCTCTAAAATGTCTAGAAAGAGGGAAATATACAATTTTATAAAATTAATTATATATACTTATTAATAACATACTTAAAAACGAATAATAATATGTAATTTAATATAATATTTTTTATAATATTTAAAATAATAAATCTGAAAAATTAAAAAGATACACAAAACTGTTTTATTAAAATTATCATAAATAATCTTAAATTATATAATATTAAATTATATAAAATAATATAATTAAAAAAAAGAAAACAATGTAATTTTTTTCTATGTATAAAAAAGACAGATATAGATCAGATTAAGCTGTCTAATGGCATCATTGGTAAACAGACTGATGTTAAACAATGCATTTCAGTGTCACTGTGGTTGGTTAAGAGTAGCAGGGTTGCTCTTTTTCTATCCAGGGAACAGTGACAGCTGTGGGGCCAACAGTGGGTCTGAGCTCCCCTGCAGCTGTCTTGTGTGCCTGGGGTGGAATGACTCAGTGATCCTCCTCTAACTGGACAGATCCGGACCAGCACAACACCTGCTCTTTCTGGCAAAGTACATGCAGGCCAACCTTGCTATGGGGTTATTGTGCAATAATTCCACATGATAGGCTGGTTGTGGTGCCTTGTGCATTATGAGACATTACATCTGATTACCTTTATCTGTGTATCATCTTTGCATTGTTCAAACAGGAACCATGGATGAGGGATTCTTCAGGCAGAGCTATAAAGAGCAGAGAAGAAGAACAAGGGATTCTGGGAGCAGAGAGAACAATAGGCTGGAATGCCCTCTGTGCTCCTGAATTTGCAACGTTCAGTATTTTTCTGTTTCTGTTAGTCAGCAAATGAATCATATTATAAATTCTGATGACTGCAGAATAACCAACCAGTGTCTTTTTTCCCCTCCCTTTTTTCAAAGGCCCAAAGGAATTGACTTTGAAGGTTCTTTGGTCACTGGATTTCTTTTCCACCTTTTTCCTTGACCTAACTGAGCTGATGTAGCTTGATCCATCTCCACGTCTTATTGTCTACTATAAGCAGGGCTAGGTGACCTCTTTATGTAGAGTCAGCAGTAAAGCTTGTGGCATTTAGGCTCCTGTAGGGGTTGATAAAAAGTACAAAGTATAATCGATAGGCTTTCATTTAGCTCCAAAGCACATAAAAGCTTTTTTCTTGCTCTCCTCCTCCATGTTATTGTGCAGAAAACTTTATTTGTTGCAATGAAAAGTTATGAAGATGGTTAATATTTTGAGATGTAATCGACGAGTTTGTCAGCGGTATCTGAAATGTGTAGCTACTACCCGTCATTGGCAATTGGCTATGCGGTTGTACAATCAAAGAACCTCCATCACAGCCTCTCCTTGGAGGATGTATGTTATTAGTCTCGTTGACAGACAGATATTCTGTATGGCTACCATCCGCAAGGGAGTAAGAGGCTTAGCAATGGCTTTTTTGGGATTCTACCCTTGCCAAGTTTGAGGAAGTATGTGTTTAGAGCATTCATAAGGATTGCCCTCTGGAGCTTACAATCATTGGCATGTGGGAATAGAGGGGCTACCATACTGCTGCCCTTCTGAAGGACAACTGAATGAGCTGGGAGAGAGAGGGAAGAGTATTGGGGAGAAGAAAATGCTGACAGGGTGATGCAGTAAGACAAGAACAGCATGGCACAGTGTAAATGGAGTTGGCACCATACTGAGAAAGCAAAGAGATTCACAGTACCAACTAGCTGGCACTTTTTGCCCATGCAGC
Source organism: Sinocyclocheilus anshuiensis (assembly GCF_001515605.1). Taxonomy (NCBI): domain Eukaryota; kingdom Metazoa; phylum Chordata; class Actinopteri; order Cypriniformes; family Cyprinidae; genus Sinocyclocheilus; species Sinocyclocheilus anshuiensis. The sequence continues at coordinate 945,238 of NW_015546234.1, read as the reverse complement.
TTTGCAGCAGAAGTCAGTAGTCATGGATTAATGGATCCAGAACAGCTTAAATACATGCTGAAATTCTCAAATAAACATCCTAACGTCTGTTAATTGTGATTTGAGAATTCATAGTTCATTTAAAAATAAATATTATTAAATAATGTAAAACATTACAAAAAAAAATTAGGAAATAATATCTATTATCTTACTTGGTGTATATCAATTACCTCATACTTATTATTCATGTCTAAATGTTTAAATCTGATGAATGAAATAATTGGTGAGTGCATTAAAAGAAAATAGACAACGGATAAGGAAATCAGGCCAATGTCCCTTGGGAAATAATTATCTTTCAGTTATTTCCTAGACTCAACAAGCAAACAAAGTACAGAAGAAATAGTTTTAACAGGATATGAAATCTGGGTTTAATTGTTTAAATAAATCTTATAAGTATTTTCTTGGAAATGGGGTCTTGAACATTGTAGCTAACATTTTAACAGAGTTTCCAGACATAAACTATAAACACATTTTACAATAAAGCGCAATTCAGTTCATTAGGTATCATTACAGCATTTTTTTTTAAGTTAGTGTTAATTTGCTCACTTTAATTGATTAATGTTAGTGTATTATTGTTCATTGCTAATTCATCTTAGTTCATAATAGAATAAATAAATAATAATTACAACTTTATATATATATATATATATATATATATATATATATAATTTTATTTTAATATGAATTACAAATATAATAATATAATAAGTATTAGTAATTATTGTTATCATAATACTTGATACATTAACTAAAAGGTGAACTAAACCTTTAATATACAAAACATATTGTAGAATATAAAGAAAAAAAAGGTACAAAAGCTGTCACTGGGGTCGTACCCTTTCAAAAAGTACACATTTGTACCTTGTTTACCCATAAATGCTGCATATAAATACCTTAAAGGTACATATTAGTACCTAAAGTGTACATTCCTTAATGGTACATGTTTGTACCTTTCATACAAGAAGGTACCACCCCGGTGACTTTAATTTTTTTTCTGAGAGTATACCAAATTCATATATAAACATAAATGTGAGTGTATATAAAAATTAATATCATTAGTGTAAAATAGACGAATGCTCAAATGCCACTAAGGGACCCAACATGCTTCACATAAAAACCGAGGGTTCACCTCATCCAAACCAGACACCAATATAACTGCCAAACAACTGACCTTTGACCTCAAATTACACTAATACTTCCCGTGTTCGTTACAGCATATCTCCTAGTGCAGACTTGACGTGAGGGAATTCCAAAACACACAGGTGTACTGCCAGTGGACACTAAACGCATATGAGGAAATACACCAGGGTATATGGAGAAGGTGCCATGAAGGTAAGCAAAACTTAAAAGGAGATTATCTCTGAGAGGCCATCAGCGTATTGATTTGCTCAGAAGTTTTTTTTTCTCTGTCAGAGCTGCAAGGCTATTTCCAGCTCAACGCGGGCGGCTGTCCTTCCTGGTTTGATCCCCTAGGCAACCGATGTGGTCATTCCTTCCAGAAAATGGAGAGCAATGTGTAACCAAACACCAACAGGGGCCCCAGAAAAACCAGTGTGTGTGTATATGTGTGGGTAGGTGTACATTATGGTTGAAAAGGGGAAAGAAAGTCAGATTTAGTTTTTTTAATACCAGAATCTTACACAGATAATGTTATGTTTAGCATTTATCAGTAATCATAAATTAATGGTATTTATGCTTTTTTTTATCATTTAACATAATATTTAACATTTAAATATAATAACACGAATATATCATTTTTTGTACAATTTTATCTAATGGAATTCTTTTTATAAATTAATTAAAATTATGTCAATTTAATTCTGTGTAGTATAACATATACCAACTCAGCCATATTTACAACCACATAATCCACATAAATTTAATGTTGGATTACAGCCATTGTAAAACGATAGTGCTTGATTTTTCCATGTTTCCACAATCTTCATCAGATTAAATTCTTCTTCCTCACACTCTTCAGACTATTTCATGCACAATCATTTCACCTCCCTTTCCATTCCCTCCTGCTCGAGTGTCTTTCATATTCTTTTCCCCCTCGTTTGCCCTCCCTCTTTATTTCCCAACTCTCCCTCTGTATAATTTCCTTTCCACAGGCTTTGTTAGGCACCTTGAAACCTTAGCCATTTCAAATAGCAACGTCTCTCAGCAGCAGGTCCTTGCTATAGCATTAGATGCAACTTGATCTGGGCCCTCAAGCAGAGCCTTGTTATTGGATAAATACAGGGCCTCCTGCCATGACCGATCTGTTCTACAGGGGGCACTAGAGGAGAGAAGATTCAAGGATAGCACCGATAGATACAGTTTTGAGCTTTTTAGGATCTTTTTGCAGCCAAACTGGTTGGTAGCTATTCATATACTTTATCAAAGTGTAATTTAAAGTGTAATACGTTGACTGTCAGTCTAAACTGTAAAAGGGTGGACAAACATCTCTATAGGAAGCCGTCTTACTCAAACAAAGAGAGTATGTAGGCCGGCCCCACATTAGCACACACTCTCTCAAGCTCCATTAAGGACATAATGAAGATACAAATCAATCTAATCCTATTGTAGAGACATTCCCTCCCACTCATCCACATAATCCCGCTGCAGTGAGGCTGAGTCCTGCTGGAATGCCGTGCTGAGGGAATACAGATCTCTCGCTGAGATAATTAGCATTTCACAGCTCAGAGTACCACTTGCCTCACTCTTAAAGCGCCGCCAGTATAATCCACAAAAGATAATTTTCCAAACACATACAAAAAAAAATAAATAATTATATACATATATTTCTAGATATGAGAGGGAAATTTAGGTTGGGATTGAAAAGAAAGAGTTGAGGTGACTGATGGGAAGTGATGAACATGAGAGTGACTTTTGGGGGCCAGGTCTTCTCAGCAGGGCTGCTTCAGGTTCTGTCCCACATGTGTTCTGCATAAAGACTATCAAAGGCTGAGTCCCCCCTGCGGCACAAGCCCGCCCTGCTGTAAAGAGCCATCAAATGAAAGTGTGACAGACTGAAGGGCTGTAATGGGTATATGAGGGCCTGGAGAGAGTCCAGACACACATACACAAATGCAGGTCTGCATGAAGACATAAACTAGAGTTTGTCCTCTATTACAGTCACTGTGTCTCATGTAGGCACACATCTAAATGAGAAAAAGACCAACTGACCTATTATTCGTGGTGCTTTTGAATGATCAATCGATGTGCTTGACTGTTATTAAAGGCCAGAATATACGACAAGATATTTGCCACGATTTTCGGCCGATTTACAGTTTGGATAAGTTGACGTTAGTTGCCGCAAGTCAGAGATTCTGCAGATTTGAGTTGACTTACATTTTAGATACATAATTGTCAGTTACTTTGTCTATTTGTGCTCCACCTATAAAAAAAGATAAATAAATAAAAAGTGACTCATTATTATTTGTATACTAATTATTTGTCATGCTATACGTGCAAACAGACGACGGCGTTGTTTGAAGCCATGCTCTTTTGTTTGCCGTCAAACGGTTGACCACTGCCGTGTGTGTATCCTGACGCAAAATGCGGCGAAAAGTCCTAAACAGCGGTAAAAGTGTGATTAAGGTGTGTACATGTCTATACTGCACTTCAATCGCTTCAGTCGCTATGTACTTGATATGCATTTTTGCCGAGCCCTGTACTTCAACCTAACAGTCAAAGTGGCATTATGTGTGGACTCAAGGAAGACTGCTAGGGCTTTTGTTGCTATTTGGGACAGGGCCAGACTTGTTTCGTTCCTGAACGAATCGGTTGAGTCAATGACTCAGTGACTCACTTAATTTGTCGCCACCTACTGGTGTAATGATGCAACTTACAGAAAAAGTCCCTGAAAAATCTGAAATGAATACATTCTAAAAATATATATTACAGTGGTGTGAAAATCCTGTTTTTTTTATTGTTTGCATATTTGTCACACTTAAAAGATTCAGATCATCAAACAAATTTGAATATTACACAAAGATAACCTGAGTAAATACAAACTGCAGTTTTGAAATTATGATTTCATTTATTAAGGGAAAAAAGCTGTCCAAACCTGCCTGGCACTACGTGAAAAAGTAATTGCCCCCTAAATCTAATAACTGGTTGTGCCACCCTTTGCAGCAACAACTGCAATCAAGCATTTGCGATAAATGGCAATGAGTCTTTCACAGACTGTTTAAGGTCATGCCACAGCATCTCAATCGGATTTAAGTCTGGACTTTGTCTTAGCCACTCCAAAGGTGGACTTGCTGGTGTGTTTTGGATCATTGTCCTGCTGCATAAACCAAGTGCGCTTGAGCTTGAGGTCACAAACTGACGGCCGGACATTCTCCTTCAGGATTTTCTGATAGAGAGCAGAATTCATGGTTGCATCAGTTATGGCAAGTCATCCAGGTCCTGAAGCTGCAAAGCAGCCCCAGACCATCACACTACCACCACCATCTTTGATTGTTGGTATGATGTTCTTTTTATGAAATGCTGTGTTGGTTTTACGCCAGATGTAACGGGACACTCATCTTCCAAAAAGTTCAACTTTTGTCTCATTGGTCCACAGAATATTTGCCCAAAAGTCTTGGGGATAAACAAAATATTTTTTGGCAAATGTGAGACAAGCCTTTGTGTTCTTTTTGGTCA
>NW_015546234.1:930717-940216 GCF_001515605.1 Sinocyclocheilus anshuiensis | reverse complement strand
TGTGTGTGTGTATAATTTAAAGATTTAAATGTTTATATATATATATATATATATATATATATATATATATAATAACAATTTTATTTTAATATTAATTACAAATATAATAATATAATAAGTATTAGTAATTATTGTTATCATAATACTTGATACATTAACTAAAAGGTGAACTAAACCTTTAATATACAAAACATATTGTAGAATATAAAGAAAAAAAAGGTACAAAAGCTGTCACTGGGGTCGTACCCTTTCAAAAAGTACACATTTGTACCTTGTTTACCCATAAATGCTGCATATAAATACCTTAAAGGTACATATTAGTACCTAAAGTGTACATTCCTTAATGGTACATGTTTGTACCTTTCATACAAGAAGGTACCACCCCGGTGACTTTAATTTTTTTTCTGAGAGTATACCAAATTCATATATAAACATAAATGTGAGTGTATATAAAAATTAATATCATTAGTGTAAAATAGACGAATGCTCAAATGCCACTAAGGGACCCAACATGCTTCACATAAAAACCGAGGGTTCACCTCATCCAAACCAGACACCAATATAACTGCCAAACAACTGACCTTTGACCTCAAATTACACTAATACTTCCCGTGTTCGTTACAGCATATCTCCTAGTGCAGACTTGACGTGAGGGAATTCCAAAACACACAGGTGTACTGCCAGTGGACACTAAACGCATATGAGGAAATACACCAGGGTATATGGAGAAGGTGCCATGAAGGTAAGCAAAACTTAAAAGGAGATTATCTCTGAGAGGCCATCAGCGTATTGATTTGCTCAGAAGTTTTTTTTTCTCTGTCAGAGCTGCAAGGCTATTTCCAGCTCAACGCGGGCGGCTGTCCTTCCTGGTTTGATCCCCTAGGCAACCGATGTGGTCATTCCTTCCAGAAAATGGAGAGCAATGTGTAACCAAACACCAACAAGGGCCCCAGAAAAACCAGTGTGTGTGTGTGTGTGTGTGGGTAGGTGTACATTATGGTTGAAAAGGGGAAAGTCAGATTTTGTTTTCTTATATAAATATTATGTTTAGCATTTATCAGTAATTGTAAATTAATGGTATTTATGCTTTTAAAAAAATGTAACATTTAAATATAATAACATTAATATAGAATTTTTGATAGAATTTTCTCTCGTTTTTCTATCATTTCACCTCCCTATCCATCCCTCCTGCTCGAGTGTCTTTCATATTCTTTTCCCCCTCCCCACGTTTGCCCTCCCTTTTTCTTTCTCAACTCTCCCTCTGTATAATTTCCTTTCCACAGGCTTTGTTAGGCACCTTGAAACCTTAGCCGTTTCAAATAGCAACGTCTCTCAGCAGCAGGTCCTTGCTATAGCATTAGATGCAACTTGATCTAGGCCCTCAAGCAGAGCCTCCTGCCAGAGCAAATTTATTATTGGATAAATACAGGGCCTCCTGCCATGACCGATCTGTTCTACAGGGGGCACTAGAGGAGAGAACATTCAAGGCTAGCAGAAGCACAGAGAAGGGTTTTTATAGCTTTTTAGGATCTTTTTGCAGTAAAACAGTTTGGGAACTATTCATATACTTTATCGAAGTGTAATTTAAAGTGTATTACATTGCCTTTCAGACTAAACTGTAAAAGGGAGGATGAGCATCTCTATAGGAAGCCGTCTTACTCAAACAAAGAGAGTATGTAGGCCGGCCCCACATTAGCACACACTCTCTCAAGCTCCATTAGGGACATAATGAAGATACAAATCAATCTAATCCTATTGTGCAGACATTCCCTCCCACTCATCCATATAATCCCGCTGCAGTGAGGCTGAGTCCTGCTGGAATGCCATGCTGAGGGAATACAGATCTCTCGCTGAGATAATTAGCATTTCACAGCTCAGAGTACCACTTGCCTCACTCTTAAAGTGCCACCAATATGTATATACACCAACACATACAAAATGTCATATACAAATATAATTTTATTTATTTTTGTAAATTTTTAGATATGAGAGGGAAATTTAGGTTGTGATAAAAGGAAAGAGTTGAGGTGACTGATGGGAAGTGATGAACACAAGAGTGACTTTTGGGGGCCAGGTCTTCTCAGCAGGGCTGCTTCAGGTTCTGTCCCACATGTGTTCTGCATAAAGACTATCAAAGGCTGAGTTCCCCCCTGTGGCACAAGCTCGCCCTGCTATAAAGAGCCATCAAACAAAAGTGTGACAGACTGAAGGGGCTGTAATGGGTATATGAGGGACTGGAGAGAGTCCAGACACACATACACAAATGCAGGTCTGCATGAAGACATAAACTAAAGTTTTTTCTCTAGTCACTGTGTCTCATGCAGGTAAACAACTAAATAAGAAAAAGGCTGAAATTTTACCAACTGACCTATTATTTGTGGTGCTTTTGAACAATCAATCAATGTGCTTGACTGTTAAAATACACACACACACACACACAAACACTCAGATATACTGTATATATGTAATTTTATTAACAGTCAAGCACATTGAGTGATTGTATTGACTGATATATTGAGATAATTATGTAAATATATATTTATTTCCAGACAAACCAAGTGTGTCCATATGTGATATTCAATAAACAAGTTAATATTGAATAACTTACATTTTAGACACAGAATTGTCAGTTACTTTGTCTATTTTCGCTCCACCAATAAAAAAAGATCCAAATGAATCAACAGCAAAAAAAAAAAAAAAAAAAAAAAAGTGACTCTGAGCCACACATTTGCCTGAATGATGAATGTGATTAGGTGAATGATTCAGTGACTCACTGATTAACACAGAGGCCCTGTTCCACACTTCATGTGCACTTGCAGTCTCGTGGACATACAATGGGTGTCCATGTCCGTTAAGTTCACAAGACTGTGAATGGTGTCACATTTTAGGTTTAAGAAGAGTGCTTATGACTGCCCCCTTTGCAGTCACTATGCACTTGATGTGCACTTTTGCCGAGCCCTTCACTTCAACCTGACAGTCAAAGTGACATTATGTGTGAACTCGGAGGAAGACTGCAAGGAATTAGGCTGCCATTTGGGACAGGGCCAGACTTGTTTAGTTCCTGAATGAATCGGTTGAGTCAATGACGCAGTGACTCACTCATCAAGACAGTCATGTGTTGCCACCTACTGGTGTAATGATGTAACTTAAAGAAAAAGTCACTGAAAAATCTTAAATGCATGCATTCTAAAAACAACATATATTATGCATATTTTTATTTATATTGCACACAGAGCGGAAAAGTATATGAGAGCTGAGCTGTGCAGTCCGGCAGTCGTGTTGGCTCTACTGTGAGGGATGAGTGGCACACCTGCTGAGTAATCTGTCATTACAGCTGGGGGACAAATCTCAGCTGCCCACACCAATCATCCTCTCCTCTGCCCACCCCTGAACACCCCCAACATTCCTCAAACAGCTCTGTTTTCAGACCTCTCTGTCTATGTGTGTGTGTGTGTCACAACAGAGTATTTAATCAAAAATACAGTAATATTGTGAAATATTATTATATTTTATTATAAAAATGTTTTCTATTTAAATATACTTTTAAATGTAATTCATTCCTGTGATGGAAAAGTTGAATTTTCAGCATAATTACTCCAGACTTTAGTGTCACATGATCCTTCACAAATCATTCTAATATGCTGATTTTCTGCTCAAGAAATATTTGTTATTATTATCAATGTTGAAACAGTTGTGCTGCTTAATATTTATATGCAAACCGCAAGATATATATTTATACAGTAATCACAGTGTGATGTGATATGGTTGGCAGAGACATATGAGGTGAATGAAACCATTATCCTTGTGGACTGCATGTCTGCTCAGGTTTGCTGTGCCTAGGCACTGACTTGACAACTGATAGATGGAGAGAATAATAGTCTTTACATCAAGACAAATGCAAAACCCAACTGCTATCCTGGAACTACCATGAAATTTGTAACTTTTAAACTTGGTACCTGACAATACAAATTAAATAATTTCCCCTGGCTTAAGTATGGGAGCCAAGTGTTTGATGTGTTATTGGTTAAACTGTAGGCATAAATACTGTTCCCAAAGCATAATGTGACATGTTTCCAGACAAGCAAAACAAAAAATATTAAACATTGTTGTTTAATATGCAGTTATGTGGTTTTCTACTGATAATTTAGTTTTCTTTATTATATCGCTGAATGTGACCAAAGACAAATCATGTAGAGCAGGACAGGTAATGACTAAAAGGAGATCACACGATCACTGACTTCACTGGTATCTGGCTCTCATCGAAAACAAAAGACTTCCAGTTGCGTTGTCAAGACAAATTGCTGTCAGTGCGAACACCTCTTTTTTAAGAATCAGTAGCGTTGAGCTTATGATGCTTTGTAGTGAAACTTGATCTAGGAGTTCCCAGCTATGTTGAGTGCAGTATACAGGGAGGGAAAACACTGAAAGGGACTTTATTTTAGAGGGGAACGTATGAAAGCATTCAGGATACCTGGTTCAGTGGTTGGAAAAAAAGAAAAAGAGATTCAGAACAGGCAAAAAAAGTCCAATAAATTTGTGCGATTCCTATTCCAACACTTCCACATACACAATGTTCTGAACATTTGCAGCCCAGAATGAATTGAATTTTGTTATTATTAAAAACATCTCATGAAAAAAAAACATGGCCTAACCATGTGACTTACATACCATATGGGTCCTAAAGAGAGAGTTGAGCCACTTGAGGCTCCCACTGTTAGTGAAGCAAGGGCGTTAGCTAAACTAATAAACATTAAATTATTAATCAAGACCTTTTCTAGCCACTCAGATTGCCAAAGGTCCATAAGGAGGGTGGGCAGAGGCTGAACTTCCTGCTTTGTTGTCATGCTGCTTGGAGAGAGGGTGGGAGCGCTCTAAACACTCATCACTGCTGTCCTTCTCTTCTTCCTCTGATGATGAGAGATGATTTCCCGACAACTGCTCCTTGGTAAAACAAATGAACAGAAAATCTTCTGTTTATCCCACCAATTATCCCGAAAAGGGGAAAATGTCTTTGGAATGTTTTCCTGATTGACAGTTAGTGCCGAGAAATCTGCGTCTCTCCGGGGGTGAAGTCATTTTCTTACACTATGCCAACAGCAACAAGAGCAAGATCGCACACTGTTACTCTCCCTCTCTCTCTCTCTCGCTCACTGTCAGCGCTTGAGTTTTAATTCCGGTTTGAGGAACTGCACTGCAATCTGTCACAATCCTCCTGTGTTTTTTGTTTCTCCCGTAATACACCACATGGTGCCTACTGCCAAGATATGTGTAAGGAAAACATGGAGAAAATCAGATCTCGGCAAATCAGAATATATGAGTCAGAGCACTCAGATACATTTTGCACCACTTATCGATGTGAATAAATTGCATATGACTATATAAACATAATGGCTTTCCACTTCTAATGTGGGCTTAAAACTTCTTGCATTGATTTTGGCCATGATCAAACCTGAGCTTCATCAGTGACTCTGAAATTTTCATTTGAAGTGACATCTGATTGACATTTTTACACTTGGATTACCTTTGCCATTTGCTTCTATTCAGCAATGAAGCATTCAATTGATCTAAAGTGACAGTAAAGACTTTTACATTTTACATTGTTTTGTTTTGTTTTGATGTTTCTATTCATCAAGTGTTATTTTATCATGGAGATATAATATTATAGTTTTTATTACATTTTATGTTTACATTTTATTTTTAGTTAAGACTTTAGTAATATTGCTGTGTGTCATTTTTTATTAGTTTATATAGTTTAAAAAATTTTTTTAGTTTTAGTTATTTTAGTACATCAAGTTAAACTAAATGAAAATAAAATAAGTTAACATTTTTTATATTTCATTTTAACGTTTATTGTTTTATTTCAAGTGAAAAATATTTTTTATGGTTTTAACTCGAATATAATAAGCTTGTATTCATCAAAGAATCCTGAAAAAAAGGTATAATTTTGTGTTTCCAAAAAATTATAAGCAGCACTGTTTTCAACACTGACAATAATAATCAGTGCTTCTTGATTAAATCAGAATATTAGATTTCTTTTTGATCAAATAAATGCAGCTTTGGTGAGCATTTGAGATGTCTTTCAAAAACATTTAAACTATCTTACTAACCAAACTCTTTTAACAGTACCAAAATCTTTACCAGTAACACATGCATAAGACAGTGTTATAAAAGAGAAACAAAAATTGGACTCATCAAACAAAAAAATTCAACACTTTCGTACTGCTGGTGCTAATTTTATGAGGTATAAACCTGTTCATATTGATCTGTCAAAAAAAAAAAAATAAATAACCACAACCTTTTTTTTTCTCTTTGATTGCTTGAAGGAAAAGTGTTGTCCCTGTATAATAAACAAAGAGTTGAGTAATGCCAGCTGGCCTGGCCACATCTACGGTTCAAGTTCCATATTCACACTGTAATATGCTGGGTGATTTATGATGAGCCGATGTAGGTCTCCTGCAGCTGGCTTATAAAAACCTGACTGCAAAAAACATGCCTAAGTAAAGAAAAGAGTGAATGTGTGTGTGTGTGTGTGAGAGAGAGAGAGAGAGAGAGAGAGAGAGAGAGTGAGGCTAAAGTAGGGGAGGCAGAGATAATGGCAAATAGTAATGGCAAGAGCACTCACTCCCCAGTTCTCTAATGACCATTTCTCATCCTTCTGGAGAATAATATTGATCACAGACAAATGAGCAGGCCAGATTAAGGTTGTCATGAGGACATAGATGGAAAAAATAGAACACATAAAGAACAACGCCTTTACAAGTTGAATTCTGTGAGGTTACTAACAGCGCAGTGTTGTATAAGTCCTGTGCATGTGTGTGTTTGGGGTTGTCTGCAATATCCGTTAAATTCTGCAGCAATTATTTTTACAAAAACAATGGCACATGCACCCATAGAAACAAAAATCTTAAAGGTGCAATATCTATTTTCACAGTGCCATTTGGTACCAATACCAAATGGCACTGTGAAAATAACTAATACTATTATATATTCTGAAGAAAATGCAAGTTATGCAAAAGGCACTGCCACAAAGTCATGGTGTTATGGGTGGTTGCCAGGGTGTTTCTATGGGGTTGTTGTTTTTAATTTTATAATGTGGTTAGTAGAATGTTTCTAAGTGGTTGCTAGGGTGTTCTCTATGGTTACTAGGGTGTTGCTAAGGGTGTGAAGGTGGTTTCTAAAAGCTTATAATAACCATTCGGACAAAATTTGTACATATAAACACTTAAAACAATTAACCTATCGGACAAATTTTTTAAACACTTGAAATAATTAACCTATCGGACAAAATTTGTACATATAAACACTTAAAACAATTAACCTATCGGACAAAATTTGTACATATAAACACTTAAAACAATGAACCTATCGGACAAATTTTGTAAACACTTAAAACAATGAACCTATCGGACAAAATTTGTACATATAAACACTTAAAACAATAGAATGAATTAGGCACCAAAGTTTTATTTATCGGGGTTTATTTCAAGCCCTATCCCTAAGCATATATATATATATATATATATATATATGTAATGAATACATTACATTTAAAAATGTATTAAAATAAAGAAATAGTTATTTTAAATTGTAATAATATTTCACTATATTACTTTTTTTACTGTATTTTTGATCAAATAATGCATTCTTGATAACCATAGGAGACACCATTCAAAAGCATTTAAAAAACCCACCAACCCCAAAGCTTAAAATGGTACTGTATACATTTTCATTGTCATGCCTCAGAAACAATCCCCAATCAATCAACAGCTGCTGATCTGCTGTTAACAATGGTTTAATTCACAGATGTACACTGTTTGGAACCAAACCAAAAGTCAAACTAGCAACCTAAGCAGAACTCTCAATATTATCACCGTAGGAGGTTCTGTCAAACAGCACGCCTGCTTTGCTTATGTAAACGTACTGTAGAAGACTGGTGAAGAGTAATCATCTTCATGGGAGCAGGCACTCATCCATAATTACCTTTAATGTGGCTTTGATCACTATGTGACTGACGGGAATCAAGACAGATGTGTTTGTCATCCCTTCAAAGATCAACCTGAAATACAAGTCTGGTCTGTTATGTTATTTAAAGCTATTTGGAAAGATGTGTCTGTTTAATAGGATTAAAATCTTCTTATACTATGGGGCTGTTGAATGTGTGCAATTATTTCCAGGGAAACGCACGGCTAAATTAGTTCCAGGCAGGTCTTGACAGCATTACATGTTCATATCACTTTGCCAAATGATTTCGGTTATTTCAAAGGTCCTTACAGCCAACAACAGCAAAAGAACCAAAACCCAGAACCAAGCTTTCTCCTGCTGTCTCTCTCTTACAAATGCACACACATACAGTACGGACACACTCGCACACACAGAAACATACACATGCACAGAAACATGTTGTCAGTGCTGCTCTGATGATTTGATCAGAAAATAGGTTAGCAACTTGAAAACTACATGTAATTTCTCACTAGAGAGGTAATAACGGCGCTGTTTTTGAAGCTGATGAACTTACGGTTTCACTGTGAGATGCTGCTGCCGAACACTGTTGAGAGATGCACAGACTCAGGTAATTCACACACATTTATTTCTCTCTCTCTCTCTAATAGGTTCATTATTAACTGCATTAGTTTTCTATCAATGGTTCAAGCCTCCGTGACTAGATTTAAAACGACGTTTTGGAATTAGCAACGGAAGTGTGGGATGAGATGCGTAAGAAATTTATCCTACACGCAAGAGTGTTTCAAGAGCAAAAGCCTGACGAATGTCTTGAAATACAACATCTGAACAATGTCTTGAGGTGTGATAACTGTAGTATAAGAGGAATAATTGTCTCCAGTCGGTTGAATTATTATTTTCTGATAATTCAAAGGCCTGTTGTCAATTATTCCTTACTTATACGTCTCCTTCCCATATCATAACAACAGAAGACTTAATTTGCAAAATGAGAGGCATGGATTAATCTATATTTGAGTTCTTCTCTTCAGGAGAGAAGATGGAGGCCAAGAAAAATCCATTGTATCAAGCATTTCTTTAACAATAATGCCTAATAATGACATGCTTGATGGGGAGATGGAGGATTAAATACCTGTGAAAGGTGGAAAGATGCCAGAGGGTGGGATACAGAGAAGGGAGCCAACTATGCCAAGAGCTAAAACCCTGACGGAGCAAACTTCACACCTGCAAGCTCTCCGCAGCAGCCCCTATGCAAACACTGCAAACTCAGGGAGAAAGAGTCAACAGCTAACAAGACAAGACATTTCCCACATCGATGGGGCTAGAAGGAAAACTACTGTGTAAGGTTATCAGATGCTTAATGAATTTTCAGAGGTCTTTCCTCATCAATATACTGAAGGTGAACTATTCACTTTTCCACCTCATTTTCCACCTATCTGCTTTTCCACTCATTCACTTTATCTTTATTATTCTGTCTTTTTAAAGCCTGGATGTCAGCATGTGTGTGTGTGTGTGTGTGTGTGTGTGTGTGTCTGTGTGTGTG
>NW_015546234.1:930389-930561 GCF_001515605.1 Sinocyclocheilus anshuiensis | reverse complement strand
TATATATATATATATATATATATATATATATATACACATATATTCATATATAATTTCTATTATATATAATATAAATATTTTATATATAACAAAACATATTTTTCTTAAATATATGCATGCATGTGTGTGTATTTGTATATACATAATAAATATACACCGTACACACACATAT
>NW_015546234.1:905947-930184 GCF_001515605.1 Sinocyclocheilus anshuiensis | reverse complement strand
TGTGAGAGAGAGAGAGAGAGAAAGAGAGAGAGAGAGAGAGAGAGAGAGAGAGAGAGAGAGAGAGAGTGGTAGCAGCAGCAGCAGCAGCAGCAGCAGCAGTATTTAATAAATGTATCCACATATCTAATAATAATTGCCATAAAATGAAGTCTAGTCGATCTTTGTCATTATTATTACTAATGATTAATCATTTGACAGCACTAGAATTAATGTTAAAATAAACAGCACTGTAGAACAAAAATTTGTCAGTATTAGGATATTGATTTATTCAGAAGTAATCTTCTCTCTCTCTCTCTCTCTCTCTCTCTCTGTGTGTGTGTGTGCGTGTGTGTGAGACCCTCCTCTGTTGTTGACAGTACACAAGGTTAAGGCACACCCTGGACAGAGAGGCCTGGGAATGAAGATTTGTTGGCAATACAAAATACTGCACAGTCATCACAGATGTCACACTACAATATACAAGTGACATATTAGGCATTTTATTTGTTGCCATCAGTAACTTCACTGAATTTGACAATGAATGTATGTCAGTGCATGTCATATATCAGTACATAATCTTAACAGCTCATCAGCGGCTGTTCATATTCATTGGTGGAATCTGATATGGCTGAACATTATGGGACTGATGAGGGTGATTTTCCCTTTCACTGACTCACAACAGTGGTTTTTGTGTGACCTCTAACTTCACGCCTTTCTATTTGCAGATAAGACAGTTGAAATTGCATTCAATTATATTTATTAAGAGACAATAAGTGATGACAGATGGCAGGACCCTTGCCAAAAGGTAGCAAGACTCTTAACTTGATATATGGAGTTCCACATTAGCTGTTGATGATAAGCTGCAACAACCTAAAAGGCAATATGACTGAAACAAAAAGCACATTCTTCAAAGCTATGGTTTGTCCCGCACTGTCAATCATTCTTAGAAGGCTGAAGTCAGTTTTTACCCTCCAGCAGAAAGTGACATCTAGATGAAACACATGTATGCCTGCCGCAAAGACCCAGAGGTCAGAACATTAATCTGATGGGTATTTGGTAGAGTTTGCCTGCAGCATTTGACAAGACACTTACTCCTTTAGAAGTCAATTTAAGGAGTGGAAAATTTAACACCTACATAAGCGCCTACACAACATATTTGATACCAATCAGTCAGTCTTCAAAAATGGTGGTCATTATCACCTTGACAACATGATAAAGGTGAAGGAAGCGTCTGAGAGACGGTTTCCACAGTGGGGTGGCTCATGAGTGTTTACACTTGTGGCATTCCAAGTTCCTGTTTATTTCCCTGTCTGTCAGAAGTACCCACTGAACAGGTCTTGAGCACACAGAGACGCACACACTAATGCAAACATACTCCTGCTAATGCACATACCACGCACACTCTTAAATCCGTCGACACCAAGAATGATAACTATATTAGCATCCGTTACAATGGACAATAGCGTTCAGTTTATTATAAATTTAAAGTTTTGTAGTCTGCCACTTTAAATGTTCAAGCTGGATTCTGATTGGCTGTCCGTGTTTTTACCGTTCATTGGCTGGGAAAAAATTATTCTGAAAGTGATTCCAAAATATTGTTCCAATGTTGTTATCAACATAGCTGTGAAATGACCAATTCTTATAGAATTAAGGCCCATTCAGATAAAGAACGATAACCAAAAAGATAACTAACAATATTAGGGTTTACATCAGTGGATGATAATGTTCTGTTTAAGTACGAGTGAAGTTTTGTCACCTGCCACTTTAAATGCACAAGTCTGGATTCTGATTGGCCTTTAATGTTTTTATCATTCATCAGCTGGAAAAATCATTCTGAATGTTATGCCATTCCTCTGTGCCGTTATCGCTAGGTGTGATTTGGTTTTCCTTATTCTCATAAAATTAAGGCCCTTTTACACCAAGAACAATAACTAAAGATAACTGTAACAATATCTATATTAGCATCCACAACAACAAATGATAACATTCTGTTTATTATATGTGAGAGCGCAGTTACGGCATCTGCCGCTTTAAATGTTGGGTGAATTCTGATTGGCTTTTATGTTTTTATTGTCCATCAGCTGGAAAAAAAATTGTAAATAAGGGAGAGTTTACACAACACCGTTTTAAACTGCAAATGGCATTTTGGCAGCTTGAAAAACCCTTCACTAATGAACACAAAATATCCAGCGACCACATAACAGCAACATATTTGTTGACCCTGGCATTCTCATTAAACCATCATAACCATCGGGACACTCAGCCATGAACCTACAGCCATGATCAGATCATTTCTGGTGAAGCGAGGAAGCTGAACTCTGTTCAAACTGTGAAGCAAGTTAAATTGATAATTTTTAAAGACAAGCATGTCTGAAGACACTGCGCCAAACCACTGTCAGAAGAAATAAAAAATGCTTGCGCTGGCTCGTTTTGCTTACATTCCATCCTAAACTCAGCATTACAGTCAAATCAAGGGCATTTTATCCTACGTTTAGCATGTGTTGATCTAACTGATAACAGCTCACTGCATGGTGCGAACAAACTGAAAAAATCCCCTTTGTAAGACTGGTAAAACCAGACATGGGGGAAACTACAAGACGTGCACAAACAGATGCACAAAGAACATTGACAAACACACGCTTATACAAATGCACACACATCAGCACTCCCATAGACCATCACCTTCAGAAAAATTATAAAAGGACACTGATCTCACTCCCTCATAACTTGATGATATTCCTAAGTCATCATCAATGTTAGATTGTCCATCCTTCATGAAGAATAGCCCCCATTGTAGCCTGGGCAGGGGCAGGTGCTTAGTGGGAGCCCCCCAGGCCACAGGTTTAGATGTATTGGGAACATATGGAGGAAAGGGTGGAGGTTGCAAAGAGGTTGGGGTGGGTTGCTTCTGTGCGGTTGCAGCGCCACAGAGGATTCATTCATGGCCATAGTGTCGGACATGTGGAGATGCCACAAGCAATGAAACAGACAGCGGGTGGTGACCATATTTTAGAGAAATAGGGATCCACTCTTTATACCTTGACATAAAGAACATAAAAAGTTATTAATCAAATGATGAACATATCTAAACACCCTAAGGAGCTTTGACATTTTGATCAATCTGATATAAAAATATAAATAAAATACATAAAAGCAATAATAAATACAAAACAATACAAAATAATAAATATTAACAATATAAATCAATATTTAGTATATTATAAATATATAGAAAATTTAAAAAAATTAAAAACAATAATAACAAATAAAAATTAATTAAATAAAATTACAGAACTAATCACTCACTGAATGAATAAATGAATGAACGAATGTATGAACGAATGATCAAACATTTGTGACCCTGGACTTTCAGATGATGTATAAATCTCAATTTCGAAAATGGACCCGTATGACTGGTTTTGTCGTCCAGGGTCACATTTCAGAAAAATGATTTTGGGTGTCCTTCATTCCTTTTGTCTGTCTCTCTCTGCTTGGTGTATTTTGGCCCATTGACTGAAGCAGTGTGATGGATTTGGTTGCATGTGTTTTGGATCATCTTCTGAAGCTCCAGGTATATTAAGGATTTTAACTGGCAGGAAATTCTCTGCTGAATTCCAACACCTAGCCCCTATGACAAACATATCATCCCACTCTTACACATGGATTCAACCAGGGAAATCTTCACAAGCCACCCAAGAACTCAGTGAACAGAAACTAACATAGGAATGGAGCATTTTCAACAGTGGAAAAAGCATATAAAACATAAATCACATAAAAATTTAGGAGTGTGCACATATGTGTGCAGGCCAATAAGCTCTGGTGACAATGATGGATTGTAACGAAACGCTTCATATCACAACATTTCATCATACCCTGATTAGAGATAACATAATTTTAAAGCAAAATGAGGAAAATTAAAGTTTGTATGTCTACAACATGACAGCTCTCATCATTACATAGTCTATTCCTAATAGGGCTGAAGATAGACATAGTTTATTGTCTTTCCCCTGGGACAGGCATGGCCTTCTGTAACCACTGACCAGTATAAAGTCTGATACCTACGTACCTACATGTCACCGTCATACCAAAGAGCATGTGAATGCAGGGTTGTGCACAGAGCTGCTGCCCGGTATTCTGTTTGTGCAGGGTTTAATTTTAGGGATGCAATCATGTCAAACTTCCCTCTACTTTTGTGAGAGGCTTCTAGGGCCTCCTCTCAGCTGTTGCGGTTGTTGGCTCCCATTCAGATCTTCGGTTTCCAGTAAACAGCATGACAAACTGAAAAAAAGAGTGCAATCAAGAGGCAGATTGTCAGTGCCTGTCTGACAAATGGACAGACGTAAACAGTTGGAAGAGTCGCAGTGCAACATCTGAGATTCAGAAAATCTGCTTCTTATACAACCTGCAAAACAATAGAGGACTAAATAGCTTTGCATTTAGTTATTATTATTTCTTTGTTAAAGGTGAAGCTTTCTAGACAATAATGGTACATCTCTCCAAAATGTATGTAAACATACATTATGACAATAAGCAATGAATTGGCTCAGAGATTTAATCGTCTAAATGTCAGATAGAAGAGTGTTATGGCACATTTTGTTTCAATCTCTGAAACTTATTGGGTTTTTATTATTATGTGTCTCAAACTTTAAAATACTATTCCCATATGTATCTGCTATAAACTGAAGTAGTTTGAAAACATAACATTTAACTCAAAACTGTGTAAATTAATGTCAAGTACAAAGACTGGTGTTGTTACACCCTTCCCCAATACCTGTGTTTTAAATTTTGTGCATGAATTTATTGTGGTAATCACATTTCTTACCATCAATTCACTTAAAATATTTAAATAAAATAATAAAAATGAGTAAATAGGGTATTTTAACAGCAAATAAAATATATAAATACATGAAGCAGGACAAACTGTGTGTGTCTTCGTCATACTTAGACTGTTGCAAATATAGACAAATATAGACAAGTAAAATGGAAAATAACCCAGCCCATCTGCTCATGATATTTGTTTTGATAAACATATGGATGAAAAGCTAGTAAAAGCTGGATGCTTTATATCATTAAACAACACAATCTGCTTATTCAGATGATACCAGTCATTTAACAGTTATTAACACCATCATCATGACATGAATTTACACTTTCTTATATCTCAAAGATGGTTTTCTATTGTAAATTCTTTATATTTTACATAGAGCCTTATAACTTCGACTATCACCTCTGGAAGGTGATGGTCATGGAATGATATCATCCATTAAGCTATAGCTTATAATTTGTAATTTAAAAAAATGATGCTGTTCTCTTCAAGAGAAGGCATATTTTGGCCTCATAGCAAATACTGAGAGTAACTACTGAGTGATGACACGCTGAACAAGAAGCAACTATTTTGTACACTTGAAAATGTGAAATCTCGTGCTTGTATTGCGTACGTGTGGACGAAGTGCAGCCTGCATTAACTTTCACAGGTACCCGCGTTTGTACTGCACGCTTGATGAACGTTCCCAGCAGCGCAAACATTTGTCTTCACATCCCCGTCGCTCCTCCCCGCAGGAGCAGAGCGGCGAATCAAAATGCGCTCAGGACTTGGACTCCTTTCCAAAGTGGGCTGTGGAGTTAAACTTGTGGTGGAACTGGGGACGCCAGATCTTATGCACACCACACAGCGGTCAGATACCTGATCGTGCTTGGATGGAGGGGCGAAATCCGATCGCCTGATGTGCTGCCTGAAACCCAGAGGAGTGACTTATCAGTACGCGCTCAAAATGTCTTCTTCCTCAAGCGAGGTCATTAGTGCCGATGAGATCAAGAGGGAGAATCGTGGGAGTGTCAAGCTGTCAGTGCTGGACCCCGCGGAGTTGCCGATGGAGAATGCCGAACTTTTGGACTGCTCACCGGCCTCCATGGCCTTCTCCCCCGAGCAGGTCGCGTGCGTCTGCGAAGCGCTGCTGCAGGGTGGGAACGTGGAGCGCCTGGCCAGGTTCCTCTGGTCACTGCCGCAGAGTGACATGCTGCGGGGGAACGAGAGCATCCTGAAAGCGCAAGCGATAGTCGCGTTCCACCAGGCCCGCTACCAAGAGCTCTACTGCATTTTGGAGAACCACAGTTTCAGTCCGTCAAACCACTTGTCTCTGCAGGACATGTGGTACAAGGCGCACTACACTGAAGCGGAGAAGGCGCGGGGCAGACCGCTGGGTGCCGTGGACAAGTATCGCTTACGCAGGAAATATCCGCTGCCTCGGACTATCTGGGACGGAGAAGAGACCGTGTATTGTTTCAAAGAGAGGTCTAGGAACGCGCTGAAGGATATGTACAAGCGGAACCGGTACCCTTCTCCAGCCGAGAAACGAAATCTGGCCAAAATGACAGGACTTTCTCTGACGCAGGTCAGCAACTGGTTCAAAAATAGGAGGCAGAGAGACAGAAATCCATCCGAGGCGCAGTCAAAAAGGTAAGCCGCAGTTATATTTAAATCGTTAATCGAGAGTGGAAAACTTATGATGGAATGCGCGAGACCGAATAGAGGACACGTTTCACCAATGTTTTGAAATACGAAGCTTGGAGCGCTTCAGTGAGGTGCAGTTTTGAAGAACGTGGAGACCGTGACGCGTTTACTCTTAAAAATAAAGGCTCTTCACTGGTTCTTAGGTTCATCAAAGAATCATTTCCTTAATTAAAGCCATTTTGGTTGTATAGGGTTCTTGAGTTAGTTATGGTATTTTGAAGATTAAAAAGTTCATTATGCATTATAAGTTTCTAGGATGAGTCTAGACAATAAAAAAAAAAAAACATTTTTAAAGTACATATATGGAGAATAAAACGCTATTTGAAGAATTGCTTAAAAGTTCATCTATGGCTTGTAAAACCCACATTTTGAGCTGTTAGTTCAGCTAACAAATATGCCTCTTTTAACTATGTAGACATTTCATAAATTGTCAGATTTCATTAAAAGGGTCACATTAATTGGATAATGACAACAAAAACATGTTAACAGACATGTTGCTGCTTTCAAATACAACCCAAACAGACCCTTGGGTTACTTTAGATATGATCAGCCATTACCATAGCCATTGTCTATATTTGTTTCTGGATTTTAAAGCTATTGTCCCACCCTGATTATCAGTCAGAGAGATCTGCACTCAATCTCCTGACGTGGCCAAAATCCTCTTCACAGCTTGAGGCATCTGAAGATAAGAAGCAGCTCTGTATTTGTAAACTTTTGCTTGCAGATCGTTCAGAGTTTCAAACTGTGGTGGAAAGAACTCTTATCCGTTATGCCCGTAAAATGCTGCTTTTATCATAAATAATAGCCTAAACCTTGAGACTCGTAAATAAGGGAGGTCAGGCTTTACCGTATGCCTCTAGAGTACGCGCTGCTTTGATGTTGCACTGTCACCCTGACAAAGATAATTACTCATTGTTTGAACGAAGATGTCCATGAACTCCTTATTATGGGAGCTGGTCTCAGAAAGACCAACGGCTTGTCTTGTCAATATATCTTTGTATAGATGCGGCTTGGCTGCTCGATTCACTCCGAACGATGCACCCGCAGCTGTCATAGTCTGTAAAGAGACCCACCAAATGCCTCCAAGAGCTCAGATCCTTTTATCTGATGTTTGACCCCCGGGGGCAGGAGTCCAGTTTAGAAATGATGACTGAGATATTTACAGAAAATGATTTTTATTATAGCGGTCTGTTTTTAGTAGAGCACAAGAGGTCGACTTTAACAATATTTGTGATTGCAATGTGCTTAAAAGTTTGACATTGGTTTATAAAGTCTATTTCCTAAAGTGCTTCTACACAAGTGCATATAATGCTACTGAAAAAGCAGTTGATGGCATGCCTTAGTGCACACTTTCTTCATTTCGAAATTCCACAGTATTTTTAATTCACTGATTAAGAGAGAAACTCTTAAGAGAAATTAAGAGGAAAATGACCTTTTTTGACAGATTTAAAGTACACGGGTTTAACAAATAATTACAATACACAGTAGCTATTTTCAAATGATTATAAGCATTTTAATATTATTTATTGTTATTAAATTTAGTGAAAATTCTTGAATATGTAGTATACTGCAACAATTCAAAATGAACAGACTAAATTCAAAACACTGCAAATTGTTGATGACTTTGTAGAAAAAATGACTTTCTCATGGCAAACATAAATTTTTAGCACCAAAGCAATAAATAAACATACACTAAACCATTGGTCTGTTTTTTAAACAATGATTCTTTTTTTCAGTGAGTCAGATGGCAATCACAGTACAGAAGATGAGTCCAGTAAAGGCCAGGAGGACTTGTCACCACGTCCCCTCTCCTGCGGCTCTTCTAGCTCAGTCGCACATGGAACAGCCCCCCCTACAATTTACTTGGATGGAGGAACAACCGTCATCCAACAACTTGAAGATGTCAAAATGCATTCACACGCATCTGGAGGAATGAGTTTTAACGGTGATCTAGCAAGCATGAATGCTCACTACATCAACGGTGGAGCCTACGTTCAGACACACGGTAGCAACTCTCTCCTGAATGGACTTGGCGCCACGAATGGCCATTTCTTGACCATTGATCCCCAGAGGGTCTCCCATCACAGTCAGGAGAGGCTGTTAGGTGGGTCTTCTGTGTCTTATGCTCCGTTCCCAATGGGGGTTTCTGAAACTGCCTCTGGAAAGCTGGAGGCCATGCAGACTCTAGTTTCCAATGCTGAAGACGGAGTCATTTCTTCAGTGGTCTCCTTCGCTTCGGCCCCCTCCACACCATCCACTACCACAGGAGGCCTTCATCTCAGCAGTTACAATGTGGTCAATCTCCCTGGAAGTGAAACCACCATGGGTCTTCCTCCTCTAATGCTGCCCCCATCCTCAACATCATCCACTCACGGTAGGAGGCCATTTATTAGATATATTGAGACAGTTCACCCAAAAATTCACTAACTTTCATGTTGTTACAAACCTGTATGACTTACTTTCTTCTGCAGAACACAAAACGTGATATTTTGAAAAATATCTCAGTGTCTTTTTGTGCATATAATAAATGTCATTGGGGTTCAAAGTTGTTTTGGATGGCATTAACATTTATTGCATGGGCAAGAAAAGCAATCTTCTTTTGTCTTCATACAGATTTGGAACAGCATGAGAGTGAGTAATGACAACATTTTTCATTTTTGGGTTATTTCTTTCTGTAGATTGGGTATATGCATAATGTTTTCCTGACACTTCCAGTTCAAAATGTAAGATGTGTGCCTCTGCATCTCAAGCATATGTCTTTGAAGATACAATAACAACAATATCTATAGTAGTCCAAGCACTTCTAGTGAGCTCATAAGAGCCAGAGTAATTACATCATCACTTTGGAGAATACTTTGACCGAACATTTATGTGGTTAAGCTTGCCAAAAGTGACCGCAGAGCTCAGTGCAAAAGAGCAGAGGTTTTGCAAAAAAGCCTTGTGGGTCACGGGCAGTTGGAGTGTCTTGTGGGTGAAGTTGTGAGAGGCATGTGGGGGTCCAAGTCAACTGGCTAGAGGATCATACAAAACGCAGTCTCTCAACATGTTCCCCACCTCCCCTCCATGGCCCTAACCACTCACTAATGGTTCTTTCCATGAATATTTTATGGCCACATCAATAACAGCAAGGCTAGCTGCGTTCTGCTCCTCTCTTGCTCGTCTGTTTTATCCTTTAATATGCAGTTTACGAGCCACATAAAAACAAACCCACCCCTGGCTGAACTGTTGATTTAGAAGGAAAACAGTTGAGCCCAAACGATCCAGCAAGAAAAAGACGAAATTAAAATTGCTTAGCCAAAACTCTGTTTCCTTGTGCCCATAATTTTCAAGGCAATTCAATAAAACATGTCTTCATAAAAACACAAAGTTTGATCTCCAGTGCCTCACAAATACAAAGAAACAATAGAAATTTCCTTGCAGTGCCATTTTTGTCTATGAAGTCAAAACTAGTGCGATATGGTTTCAGATTTTTCTGTTGCATAGTCATCCAGATGACAAAAGAGGAAGATGGAAGAAAAATATATTCCTGACCCCCTTTAAACAACAACCCCCTTCCCACACAAGCAGTGTCTGCGGGAAGCTAAAGAAAACTTGTAGAAAACTTGGTTCTAGTTTCAGAAAGTGAGTAAGTGTGAAGCGGGGGAGGGGGGTTTGGGCGCTGTGATTATTTATCAGACATTTGTGCAAAGCCTAATGGAAGAAAAGTGTCTGGCCGAAAGCCAGCAGCTGTCACTGCAAGAGACATGTGCCAAGAAACACATTCTAGAGTTACAAGGAAATCATAGCGAGTCTAACCGCAAACTGAAAATGAAAAAGGTGTTTCATTTTACAGTTCACTAGAAAAGTTCTGAAGAAAAGAATGAAGAGAGGTACAGAGATACTGACCGAAAGAATGAAATAAAAGAAACAGAGAGGGACAGAAGCAAACCTCTTGAGATAGCAACAAAGGAGTCCCATCTGGATAAACATATCACACCTTCACGCTCTGTCCTTTCTCTCTCATCCATTCTCAATTGAGTTGTTACGAGCTGTAAGAGCAGCAATTGCCAACTAAAAGAAATGGACATTGTATTAAACTCGGAAGGGTTGATGTCTCGGACAAAGTGTTTTGGGTTACCACTGTATAGCTGCTCCATCATTTTCGTTGGTGTCGATTTGAACCTGAAACTTTCGTTTTTTTAGCAATGAATCAAAAAGGAAGGTCTCTGCTTTCTAATGATGTAATTATTTTGCTTCTACAAAATATGAAATATAATTAATTAGCTGTCCTTTTCCTGAGAAAATAACCTCTAAAGATCCTTAGAACTTCAAACTTACATTTTTTGACATATTTAGATGTATTCAAACTACATAAAATAATTAATGCATCAATATAACATTATGGAAAATATAATACATTTATAATATTTAATAAAATATCTAAGTGATATTTTGTGATATGCTCTTCTCTAAAATATTTTTTTTCTTGCTAACTACTAGCTATGGACACTGAATGGTAAACATGTGACATGTTCACAAACTGTTTTATTGACCTCTTTCCCTGGTTGAAACACTGATTGAGCTAAGTTCTTTCAACATACCTTCTGATGTTCATTCATGTTTATTTAGTGCTATAACATTTAGTAAAGCAGAAGAGCAGTTCATGTGCGCTTCGTGCCGCAGTTTGAACTGAGGCGGATACAGAGATCAGTTACGCCACATTAAAGAGTGTCAAAAAGGACATTTACTGTTTAAAATATTGCGAACTGACAAAAATTTGAAAGCTGACACAAAGTTCAAGTTTCTTTTCTTTTTTTTAATTGCTTTAATTGCGTTTCTCCACAAAGAACTCACTGCAACTTCCGGATCAAACTGATAAGAGCGTGAGCATGAGCGTGTGATGCATCACATATATTCAGTCATTTATGAAGCTTGCCAGACATGGAGCGCTACCTTTACTGAACTGGATTTAATCTTCTCTTTTATCCCCCATTCAGGCTCTGCTCCTTTGGGCAACGTGGTCAGTGACTCTCCTCAACACTCGAGCCAAACCCTGCTGTACACCCAGACCGTGAAGCAGGAGCCTTTGGATGTGTCTGGAAGCTACACTTATCCTTCTGAAATGCCCCTGGACCAAGGCAGCAACCTGGGCTACACAGCATCCCTTTTCCTTTCTTCTTCTTCTACCGGTGGTTCACTTCCCCCTACTGTCACAGCCACGGTCACCTCTGCCCTTTCCGGCACTGAGGTACACCACGCTCTGAATCAAGCTGGACGTGGCCTCCAAGAGACTACAGACTACAGGTCTCAAGATGTCCAGCTGCCCAACAGCCTGCAAGTTGCTTCTAGGGCAGGAGAAGTCCCAGTTAGGGTTGTTTGTGGGGATCTGGACATGGAAGGGAAAGAGCTGGCCAAGCTGCAGACTGTACAGATGGATGATGATGGAAGTGACCTATGATGATGTCATTAGCAAAAAAGAGCTGCATTTCACTCTTGCTAGACTGGTTTTGTCGCACCGCATTGTGCCCTTAAGGACCCTGCAAGCACAAATAATTTTCAAATGAACCCTGACGATGGATATAAAATGCGAACAGTGCCTTCCTGTCCTCAGATATCCCAACTTGCACTAAGAGGGCTGCAGACTGTACCAGGCAATGCACTGACCTTCTGAAGATTATTTAGATGCACAGTCTTTACTCTCACCTCATAAAAATGTACGAAAAGACCCGTTAAAAAGCACAAATGTGCTCTGAATTAAAAAAAAAAATCCAGCTTAAAGCCTCGTGCACACCGGGACGATTATCGCGCGTGCTTATCGCCAGCGTTTTTAGTTCATACCCAAGCAATTTTCGCTGGCGATGAGCCGAGTAAACGTGCAAATTCACTACCTGACATTAGATGGCGCTTAATGAAAAACACATCGAATCCTATTTGATCTGCAATTCCTCTCCATAACAACTCCCTCTTATCGACATTTTTGTAGTCGCTGTTGTCTTTGACATAAAGCTCTTTGTGTTCAGACACCAATGAGACCAGCAACTCTACATTCATCTTGCCTCGATGCATCTTCTTCGTCTACTTACGTCCTTTTCGTCGTTAGGTATCAATGTGTGCTCAGCAAGACCGTTTTGTGCTTGAGCGCCACCAATTCGTGTTTTACTGTAACTTCAGCAGCTCCAGGCACGTGAACAAAAGCGGCAATCTCACTGGTCGGCCGGTTTTTAACGCGGCGCATCAAACCAAAAAAAACGAGCCCGAGGCGTTTTTAAAAAAAATGACGCTTTTACGCCTGCCGTTTTGCGCGTTGGTGTGCACACTCAAATTGGCGCCCTTTTAGTCACGAGGCGTTAAACGTCGACGATAATCGTGCGCGATAATCGTCCCGGTGTGCACAAGCCTTTATAGTAATTGTTTTCTTTTAACAAGATTTTATTGAAGCACAGATGCATTTGTTGTTGTTGTTGTTTATGTTTTTTTTGTATTTAAATTCTTTGAGTGTGATGATGCAAATGTGATAAATGTTATTTGTTACGTTTGACTGTGGAGGAATTTTATGTTACAGAATTTTTGATTCAAACTCATATGTCTCTTTCTACGCATCCCAATGTGGGCTTCTTAAGTGTTCTTTTTAAGTATATAATCATGACCATTAGCGCAACTGGTCACATGTGCCTTCCTCATAAACTGTTAATATACTAGGAAGCTAGGCTAGAAAACAAGCCATTTGTTTGCAAGAATTCATCAGGAATAACTGAAGTACGAGTGTTTGTTTTTGTTTATTTGTGTGACAACTGTTTTACAATGATTTGGACGTGTTTTGTCATTTCCTTTAGCATTAGAAAATGCCCAGGGCTAAATTCTGTGAGCTTCGTAGGGCAAGATAAATATTCCTAAGGTGCGGTCATATTTACCGTAGTTGGGCAAATTTTCACGAGCAAAATACAGTAGGATTTTCAGTAGGAATCCACTCGATTGGGAATTTCGCATGAGGAAGAAAGATTCCTCACGCAGATTTCGCAACGGGTTCAAGTTAGTGACGCAAAATTTGTTGACCAACAGCAAGTTGCTTGGTTTGAAAGTGACTTCTGCATGAGCTGTGATATATCATTACAAATTTGGCATGGACCTTTTCAGCCGTGAAATTTTGCTAATGTGACCGCACCTTTACACCAAACATGAGCTCTGTACATACTGCGAGAACCACAAGAAAGCTTAAAACGTCAGTCCTGCTTGAAAGAACCCTATTTTTCTAAACCCTTCCACCCTATTAAATATTTATATTTGTACATATATAATAAATGATCCAAGGGTTGTCTATGTCACTGACACCGGTGTTTCACATTAGACTCCTAAGCCTGATAATTCAATAAGTAAAGGGAATGACATCACTTTCAATGAATCATCTCTTATTAGAAGCACCAGGTAAGTCAGCTATATGTTTTTAACCAATGGCAGGAGTGATGTCAGTCTAAATGACATCCAAGACTCTATCCATTTAACCAGATCAGGCTACAACTTGGACCCCCTGGATGGCTGGCGGTGATCTCAGACATTACTAATGCATGGACGTACACATATGCAGCATGGTGGAGATCAAGCTTGTGATCTCTAGCCAAAGCCTGGCAGCTGAATAAGCCCCACTCACTCTTAAAGTGTCATAAGGTACCTGACATGACATTACTCAAAGTAAAGGTCATCCAAAAAAGCCAGAGTATATGAGGAGAAGGTACATATCCTTATTAGATTTCCTGAACCGTCCTCACATGATCTAGCAGGAATAGACTTTTGGCTGGAACTCTATGGAAAAACGCAGGCTCATCATTTGGTAGATTATGAAAGGGTGATAAAAGATATTTACTCTCGTACTAGTATTACTAAACATGATTTTACAAGGACATTCTCTGTTCTTCCATATCTAGATATTGTAGTGTATAATGCAATAAGACAGTAGATAATTAAATGAATGAGACAAACTTGAAAGTATGCAAACTCGAATTGCTTCTAAAAGTGTGAAAGTTGGAGCCAGGTCGTCCAAAGTCAGTTTACTGCCGTGGGAACATTTCCTTCTCTTGATGCACAGTTGTGTACACCAGCCCATGTTAGTCAGCGCTAATTGAATGGCGCCCAGGTAGGATTTGCTCCCTCGCACAAAGAAGGAGACAAAAAAGCACATTGGGTAAAGAATCTATTGTTACCTGCCCAAAGGTGACCCTGTCGCCTAGGGCACCAGATTAGCTGATTGCCAGGTATCAGATGGCGCCTCCTGGAATACTGAAGGGTAAGAAAGCACTATTGTCTGGGGCTTTGAAGCAAAGAACTGGTGGGCACAAGAAAGAGGGACATGTGTGTTTCATGTCCCTTATTTCCCCTTGGCAGACTATATGTCACTGTGTGTTTCATGGGAAGCGGTGTTATGTTGCTTTTTTTGTATTATTTAAATACAAAATACGTCACTCCATCTCCTTGTATCGTGAATGGGATTGTTTATTGGGCAACCTTAAAGCGCTTTTCAACCTTTATAACAAAAGGCACCATAGAGAAGAAAAACACCTTCCTTTTAATTCGCTCTCCAGTTTCACCAAAAGAATGTAAAGTACAAGGAACAGCCCTTCAGTGTGAATGAAGTCAACCAAATATTACATATATATTCATATGAGAAATGTACATCAAAATAATATACGTTTTTAATGTTTAGCAGGTATGAAGGAAGTAATAATAGATTCACACTCCACAAGACAGCCTTTTTCAGTGTCTGTTATTAAAAACAGTAAAGATGTTCATAAATCCTGGGAAAGACAGCCTATAAAAAAGGAGGAACCCTGCAGAAGTGGGCTTATTAAAGAACCTGACCCCTGACTTTTTCTGGAGGTTTCAAAGTGTGACATTTACTGTAGCACAGCAGACTGTGAAGCATATGTAACCGGACCCTTGTGTCCACTGCGCCACAGCACTATACACTGTGCTAATGTGGGGTCAAGGGGCAACTGGGTCTGAGACCCACCACTTCTATACACCCCCTCTTAAATCAAGAGAACAAATAATTGGGGCTATGTTTAAGGTTTGTTGTGTGAAAATTCTGAGTGAACATTGTTATTTCTGAGGATGAAAGTTTTTGCAAGACGTTTTTGTGCACATCCATTATCACACTCATTGTAAAAATAGGGATTATACAAATATAATATTTAAAATATTTATATTCTCATTGTAAAAACGTTGATGAAAAAATATTATTATTATTAGTAGTAGTAGTAGTAGTAGTAGTAGTAGTATTAACAACTTTTGGCATGTCTCTAGAGGATCCAAACCAGCAGGGGGCAGTGCTGCATGACTTCAATGTCAATAGTCCATTAAATATAAGTGATGCTCATAAACCGGTTTTAGATGTTGTATTGAGAGCTTTCTGGTCTGGGTCTTCTGTGGCTTTGCAAACTTTATCCAAGGAGCAAAATATAGAAATGAATGCTGATGAGGGTTGTGGTGTAGTGAATGCAAAGACTTGATACCACACATTAAAACTTTAAAATACAACTATAAAAATACTAGTGAAAAAAAGAATAAAAAAACCTCGTTCTATTACAAGCTCTCATGCAGACAGCATGTGGAGCTACTTCTTGAGACAAATTTCTGAAATAACTGCAAGGAACTGATCATTATCAGTGATGTTTCTGATTAGAATGAGGATAAATGATATTCACATCACGACTTTCCAGTATGTCATACTTCTTCTTCTTCTTTTTTTTTATAGTAGTGTTTGGGGCACAATAAACGTATGACAAAATCACTGTTGTAAAAAAAGAATTGATATGTAATGGTACTGCATAAAATGTTAAATAAGACTTTTATAATAGTATTATAACATGATTTATCCACAATTTGTGAAGACGTTGGTTAAAAAAAAGTTGGCGTTCCCAACCTTACACAATGTCTTTTTTTTTTAATAATAACATGTTTTTAGCAGCAACTGGTAACACAAATAATACTGAAATAAATTTAATAGAAGTATCTTATTTCATAGGAACATTTTTAAATAGTATGTAATTAATCTGTAGTGTCTACCCAGGAGATGAACACACGCACACACAGTCCTAATGTCCTCTACTGAGGACACAAGAAAAAAAATCAATGTCTTTCTTGTACAGTAAATTAAACTCTGCTTAGAAAACAAGAAAGAATCTGAAAAAAATAAATAAATACAACGATCACGTATAAAATAATATACAGGTTCTCTGTATCAGGTTTTCATATTTTTATAAACCAAGAAGAGGATGGTGTCATGGCCTAAGCCCCAAACAACTTGGTATCGCTACCAAATTAAAGCCCATGATAACCCATGATAATCCCATGATTAAGTTCATTTTAAGATAAGAAAATCACAAAAACCCATGTCCTTAAGAATGGCTGGTTCCCAGGAGGATATTGCTAAGGCTATAAATAATGACTTTGCAGAATAAGAGAACAGACCTTAAAGCCAACATTATCCATGCCATATTAGCATCGTAAACTGATGAATTGTGAAAGCCCATTAGTGTATATTAACGGGCTTTCACAGTTTTTGCACTTTTTTTTGCACTTTTAGGGCAGTTGACTCAGGGATTGTTACCCCCAATATTTCAGACCAACAAATGAGAATGTCATATCATAACTTACCATATTACAATAAAATTGTTTATAATTGAGCAGAAAATATACAGAGTACAGAGTATACGTTTTTTTTTAAACCAAATTACTTCAATGACTTCAATAATTAAATGTAAAAGTCATTTAAGCTTCAACCTTCTTTGGTTATCTTCTTACAAATGAACAAAATGTTATATTTATTTATTTATTTGACCATTTATTTAATTAATGGTAATCAGTTTTTTAATGGATGTTAATCTATAATGTTAATCTGTCACACCGCATGTTATACTAATGGCGCTTTAATAGAACATGCATGTTAAAAATCGTTCTCTCAAAGTGCTGAAAAATAAGAATTATGTGTTCACGAACGAAATTATTGCTGGTTTAATATAGCATTTTGCATTTCAGCTATTTCTTTAATACGTCTGGAGAGTTATGGACATGACTAAAAGATACTTCAAAAGAATGACCTCGTTGTCCAATGTATAGCCTACCGTTTTGTCTTTTTGAGGGAAGCAGTTTATGGTGTGTTTACCATTGGTATGTGTGCAGGAGTTAGCGTCGACCTCGCCAACCCTCGCCTTTAGGCCATAAAAGAGCACATCTTGAAATGATCAAGGCCTGAGAACGGGCACGGCCTTTCGATTTCTGAGGTTTAAGGAGGGGGCGCGCCGCAATGTGCTGGAGACATTACGACAACCCGAAGCGCCGTCAATCACAGGCCCGTGTGCTGTTACAGTGAAGCTGATACTTGACCCTACTGACGAATAGACCTATATGTCGTTAAATTCAATAAAGTCTACAGTCACATACAGCAATTGAAAATTGGTTATGAATTGGGAAACCACCGTTACAAACTTAAGAAACTTCATTTAATCCAATAAGAAATAAAGTGACACAGAAGTCAAAATAATAAGACCGTAGACATTCGCATGAACGTTGAAAAATAAATATTGTACACGCCTATACAGACACTACATTGTAGGCTATGTCGTTTTGTGAGATATGTGCTCTTACGTAATTTTGTAAAAAGAGATACATAATTTTAAAACCTTAAAAGTGAACAAATGACACAAAATTGGGGATTTTCTAAAAATTACAAAGTGTAATACAACGTTGATTTGTTTTGTATTTTAAAACAACTTTTAAGCCCAGAAAATAATTTGTGGCAGATCTTTGGCTTTTACATTTGAAGTGTTTTTTGTGCCTTGGGTGATCTTTCAGGACAGATGGATGGGGCAGCTTTCATTAGCCTGCTCCTCTCTGACCCTTCAGAGACAGTGGGCAAAACGTTGTTTTCACAGGTGTACGGATTGGCTGCTAAAACCGATTAAGTCCTCGTTTTAATGTCTCGAGGCTTGCAAGATCATGGAGGCTCCTTAAGTATAGTCCACATTAACGGCCCCATGCGTAAAGAGCGTCTTAAAAATGAACGCCGCGTCTCAAATTAAATTAAAAGAGGTGCTCCATTATGGGTGAGCGATTGTGAGTTTTGCGTCGCCGTGGTGTCAGGTTGCAGATTTCGACGAAGATAAAGAAACGCGATCTATGCCTTAAAACAGCGTCTGGATGGCAAAGACCTCGACGAACACAGAACTCATTTACTAATGCACCGGTTTTAGATTTCACTGTACAGAGAGAGGAGAGAGGACTAGAAAGAAAACATTTTTTTTCTGAGCCTATAGAATACAAATCATTTATGTACTTCAAGCTATCTATGATGTTTTTATCCTAAATAAAAAAATGTAGAAACAAAACAGAAAACAATAGTACGATACATTTTTGTCTAAATATATATTCTATAATATTGTTTTTCTAATTTTTGTTTTACCGATTTTGTGTAACTCAATAACCAGCAGATGTTGAGCACTTGAATATTAACTTGGATTTGGCTCAGGTTTTCTTGTAAATAAATGCATCACAGTCTTTGTGTAAATAGCACCATTTCAGAGATTCTACTGGCCTTGCACTTTCGGTCGAACAGTTTGAAAAGCCGGGGGCGCTACTTATCTAGTTAGGTTATCTTACCAGCTCGAGAGGCTGATTGTTTTTAATGGAACTCCAAATATCTCTGCGCGCATCTAGACCCTGCGCACAGCGTGTGCCCTTGACAATGGCTCAAGTCAGGCAGAGTAAAAATAACTGTGTAGCAATCAACTGTGTGATATTATTTGTTACGGATGAGACTTCTCTACCTAATAATTAATTCATTTGTAACCGAGGAACGTCTTTTCTCATAAGTTAATAAACGAAGATAATGCAGTTCATTTGACTCGCTTCACTTACAAAACATTGTGCATTCAAATTCTGTTAGGATAAAAAAATTAGTGCTAAAAAAGCATGCAATAGCTTTGGGTGCAATGCTGGGTGAACGCAGCCTTCAGACAGTTGCTATAATTGATTAGTATCGAGGTGCCCGGCTCCCTCAGGTAGAACTGGAGACGGGGGATCCAGTTTCAGACCACCGAGTCCCCGTGGGAGGAAATGGAAGCAGAGTTTTCTCCGCACTGCTGCAGGGGATAGGGCAGCTGGAGAGCCAATCAGCAGTTGCGCAGTGCTCTTTTAGCGCAACATGAGTCGATAGCGAACAAACTGTCTTCAACAAACACCTAAAACTTCACGGCGCGCGCAGAGGACATCTCCAACCCCAAAAATCTTGTCAAGCGACATAATCGCTCTCATTAAACGAAGGCAAACGGGGTGTCTCCCATTCCGCTTCCTTCACAGCATCTAGAGGAGAGCGGTTTGGTAGCGGGAGTGAGACGTCATGTCAATGTTGCCTTCTTTCGGGTTTACTCAGGAGCAAGTCGCGTGTGTGTGTGAGGTGCTGCAACAAGGGGGGAACCTTGAGCGTCTCGGCCGTTTTCTGTGGTCTCTTCCGGCCTGCGACCATCTCCACAAGAACGAGAGCGTCCTCAAAGCCAAGGGTGTCGTCGCTTTTCATCGTGGAAACTTCAGGGAACTTTATAAGATACTAGAGAGTCACCAGTTCTCTCCGCACAACCACCCAAAGCTGCAGCAGCTGTGGCTTAAGGCCCATTACATTGAGGCTGAGAAGCTGAGGGGGCGACCGCTGGGAGCGGTGGGGAAATATCGAGTGCGGAGGAAATTTCCTCTGCCACGCACAATATGGGACGGCGAGGAGACCAGCTACTGTTTTAAGGAGAAATCCCGCGGTGTGCTGCGGGAGTGGTACACGCACAACCCCTATCCATCTCCTCGGGAAAAGAGGGAGCTGGCCGAGGCCACAGGGCTGACCACCACACAAGTGAGCAACTGGTTTAAAAACAGACGACAGAGGGATCGCGCAGCGGAGGCAAAAGAAAGGTAAGCTCAATCACCTGAGAACAAAATAAATAAGCGTTTCATACAACCAGTTTAGCTGCTCATAACACTTCACAGCTGACGGCTGTTGCAGTGCTGATGATGCTATTGTTGACATATTTACTTGGATTCCGAGTGCGCTGCTTTATTTGAGAAAAAACTGTATTATACTGTGTTATAAACACTGTAATAACATACAATTGTTACCTTAAGGATTTATTTCTGTCTTACCTAACTTTTACAAAATATATTTATTAGTGTAGCCAATACATTTTTTGTTTTAATTTAAATTTAAAGTTTTTTTTACAATGTTTGTTAAGCAATTAATTTGTTAACAGATGGAGCAACAAATTTTTATTTATTTATTTATGTTTTACATTTTTATTTAGTCAACAGTCAGAATAAAGAGAACTCCAGTGAAGCCAGATTAAAGATAGAATACTAATGTTTTCAGATGATTCATTTTATTTCGATGGCCAATTGGCCATTCAGTAAATATTAAATAAGTTTAAATTTTAATGTGTGAGAATTAATTTTATTAGCCTGTCATTCGTCATGACCGAAATTAGATTTAGATTCAAGAAAACTACGACTTTATATTTTACACAGCATATTTTATCTACAATATAAAGTTAACCCTGATCTCGTTATCTTTGACAGAGAGAACAGCGAGAACAACAACACGGGCGCTAACAAACAGAACCAGCTGTCACCACTGGACGGCGGGAAGTCCCTGATGTCAAGCTCAGAGGACGAATTCTCGCCCCCGCAGAGTCCTGACCAGAACTCCGTGCTCCTGCTCCAGGGTAACATGAGCCACCCCGGCGCGTCCGCGTACTCTATGACCGGCCTCGGCGCCGCACAGTCGGTACACGGCATGCAAGGACACCCACATCAGCTTCAGGATTCATTACTGGGACCTTTAACTTCAAGCCTAGTGGACCTCGGTTCTTAACTGATTACGACTGAGCTTTTATTTATTTTTATTTTGTACAAAATATAGACTGAGATCTGCCACTTTTACTGTATAGCTATATATATATATATATATAAGGGTGAATGAACAGTATAAATCTAAGTAAAAATCCTTAATTTTTCTCTGGTTTTCAGAGAAATACTCAGTGGTACGCTTTACCGTGGTAGACTATTACGGACTGACATTTGCCAAGTCGTTAAACTGGTCAGAAGACAAACCAAAAGCAGTTAATAAAACGATTATTTTCTTCAAACTAATGAGACGTTCGTCTAGCATTTCATCATTCTGTTTTGCACCAATAAAATCCTGAGCTGAATTAGTGGAAAACTCATATTTATATTTAAATACAATTTCGGGATGGTAATTTTCACTATAAATCTGTTTGACAAAGGTATGGTGAAAAAATATTTAAAGATGAAGCGTCAGGTCTTTGTATTATAACCTGCAAATAATTGAAAATATAATAGATTACACCATTACATTTAAATAAAAAAATAGTTCATTTTACTTAAGGGTGAAAATAACACATTCGAGTAGGCTATTCACTTCATGTATCAGGCGAAAATATTCTCGCTCATCATCTTGGACAGATAAAAAAGTATATTTGTAAAAAAAAAAACAAAAACTAAATCCCATTGGCAATCATTGCCGGATCAAACTTAAATGTTAAATCGAAGAGGCCTACCAAACTTTTTTTCAATTTCTTAGTTTGCGTAGAAATGACATAGGACACAGACCAATTGAAATCATTAAATAACTAATGAATAACGAATTATAAAAATGTAAAAAACTAAATTAATAGGCTAGATAAAACAGCCTACCTATAGCATGACGTAATTTTTTTAAAACTTCTTATAATAATAGCTCTTCTTCATATAGACTAATTCATCCAGCTCATCTCTATATAATGTACTACCCATGTCACAAACGTCCTCTTACTAATGTGGGTCAACAAAAGCGGGGAGTTGTTGATTTTCCTTTATCCTCAGGAGGCGCGTGTTGCTTTTGTGGTTGCAGTGCATCGTCAGGTTTGTAGTGGGGTGTTTACTTTGCGCTCTCCCAATGTTTGTTCTGGTGGTTCTGGGCCAAAGAGAAGACATACCAGCTGCGGGAGGCAAACTCACGTGGCTTCATTCATAAGTTTCTTTTGAGCAAAAACGCAAACATGGGTTTTGGGGCCAGCTGACTGATGTTGTTGTTATCTCATGGGCATAATGGTCTTCAGACGACAACAACAACATTAATAATACTAATAATAATGAAAATAATAATAATAAAAATGTCCTCCACTAATTTTAACCCTTACAGAATAACTACATTATTTGGCATTGCCCTATGTTGGTTTATTTAAAATATGGTCAGATCGTAGGAAAGACTTCACAAGGACCCCTGATCGTTAGGCCAGCTAATGTAGAGTAACCAGGCATCCTCCCACCCATCTTCCACGCACGCATGTAAGGGTAATTGTTTTTAGCAGAGAGTACCGAGGATTTCCGGTCGCTAATCGGAACCAGTTGCTTGCGCTAGTTTCGCATTGTAGATCACTGGAGGCCCAGAACCGCCCATAAAGGGACAACTTCAATTCTGCCCCAACTCCAAGGGTAACAAAACGTGCAATTTTGTCGTTGAATGCAACATTTATTGACAGCCGTGCGGGTACCATTTTCCCCCGTTTCTTATCTACATTCCCTTTATTTTGTTTTAATTTTAAAATAACCAGATTAGTGAATGAATGTATTATTTCGTATTTATAAACGTATTTCTTAAATTAATTAGTTAACTGTTTAGAGAAAATGGAATGGTAAATACTTACAATGCAATTTTGTTCATGTCAATTATGAGTGTATAGCCTACATAAGAGCAATTGAAAAAAAAAATGGATTGCTTTGGTTAACGTTTGGTCGAAAATGTATTATACTGGAACGTTATTTGAAGAAATTTAAACATGGTTTATAGGAGAACACATTTGTCGATATTTAAAAAATTGAAAATACATCTACACAACATTATAAGAGATACCTACTTGCGCGCTTAACAAATACAGCCTAATCCACATTTTATACAAATGCTAGGATAGTTCACCCAACAAATAGAATTCTGTCATCATTTACTTACCTTTCTGTTGTTCCAAACCTATAATTTTATTCATTCTGTGAAACACAAAAGAAGATATTTTGAAACCAATGTCATTTACGACCTCATTCTTCAGAATATCTTCTTTTGTGTTCCACAGAAGAAAGTAAGTCATGCCAATTTTGTCAGGAAAGAAAGGTTTTGTATGACTTGAGGGAGAGTTAATAATGACAGAATTGTCCATTTTGGGTGAACTATCCCTTTAATAAAAGTATTGAATACTGAATTCAAACAGTAAAAGAGTAAACCAAATTTACCTTGATGCACTGTACAGCTTTATTCAATATGCCACAACCATTTAGAGTGGAGCACAAAAAGTAAAATATTAAAAAATAATGGTAAATGAAAAATTAAGAAAAAGTGTGAACTTTTAAAACAAGGTTTGCTGTTATTTTGTCACCACCCAAAAAGCGGGCAGGTTGGGAAAGAGTGTTTGGAGCACTAGTGGGCCAAAGGTGCTTTTTAAAGGGTTCAGGTTTCCAGTCCCTCATTCCCTGTCGGAGCATGAGCTCTACAGCACTGTAAACCAAGGTGAGCACACAAAGCAAAGGCCTGTGCTGAACGTGAATGAGACAAATAGAGTGTTTCTCATGTGGGAAGAAAAGGGTTCGGCTGTAATGTGAGCAGCCTTTGTGGGGTTTAGGAGGGGGAATGACTGAGTGCCATTTTCTTCACAGATAATAGTTGAGACTTTTGGGAGTTGTTAAGGGGGGAA
>NW_015546234.1:904016-905868 GCF_001515605.1 Sinocyclocheilus anshuiensis | reverse complement strand
TATATTTATTTTTTTTTTTTATTTATTTATTTATTTATTTATTTATTTTTTTTTTTAAATATCTTTTTTTTGTGTTCCACAGAAGAAAGAAAGATTTCACAAATATAAACTTGTTTGGCAAATTCACTTGTTCAAAATTAGTGGACAGCTTTTAAAAGATTTTTGTTTCATTTTGGTTTTGTTCGTTCCTCCCGAAACAAACTAAACAAAGAATGAAGTGAGATGAACGAGCCCAGTGCAGTATGCTGTATCACCTTACAGGAAGTTATGCATTTCTCTGACTGCATGTCGACTGACCAGCATTGTGTTCCATTACAAAATGACATTAACGGTTACATTAACAATACAATTATAATTGTTGTAATTATCTCATGTAGGAAGGTCTGGAAAAAACACAATCAGAACATCAGACTTCGGTACCCTCACAGGGTATCACGTGGTATAATACAGAGAACTAATTTTCAACGTAGGAGGTCAGAAAAAAGTCATCACTTGTGAACAAACAAATGCCACGTTCCCTTATGCATTGACAAGCACTCGTGCAAACACACGTCATAAAAGGT
Source organism: Sinocyclocheilus anshuiensis (assembly GCF_001515605.1). Lineage (NCBI taxonomy): Eukaryota > Metazoa > Chordata > Actinopteri > Cypriniformes > Cyprinidae > Sinocyclocheilus > Sinocyclocheilus anshuiensis. Next base: position 905,305 of record NW_015546234.1, on the reverse strand, counting down.
GGACTAAAGCCTGTGCCGCACACCTGCCTGTGAGGCATCTCTCTGTACAGCAGAATTACAGCTGATTTCAGATGAGCTTCCTCTCTGGGGAAGTTTTTGTCTTTTATAGATTTGTCAAAATGACAGCAATATTACTCCATCAATTTGGCATTACTTCACGCTTTTATCTGTAAAAAGTTGAGGGTCACACGCTTTCCCAGCACCCTCGATGGTCATGGTCTGTTCTGCGGAGCTGGGTAACGGATTACTTCCAAACGGTCACAGAGGCTCAGGTTTCAAAGCCAAGCCTCACTGATAAACGAGTGGAGGCAGTTGTCACCCAGGCAGGGAGTCCTCCATCAGCAGCGTCTGAAGAGCAAGAGAGCAGGGGTTTTTCACAGACTCGCTGCGAGCCTGGCGTCAGTCGCTCCAGGATTCACAGAGCAGGTATTTAAGGGTGATGACCATGGAGGAGTCGATGCGTAGAAAGCACAGCCTCATATAAATGGACATGTAGATGTGTGTGTACACAGTCACATTCACACACACAAACCACACTCATTCTCTTCCTCAATTTTCCAGACTATGGAAGGCCTGGCTTACATGGCACAAAAAAGTTGAGTGTACTTCAAAAAAATTACATAGATGCTAAATATGGATGGTAATAAACAGGAAGAAAGGGAGGAATAATCTAGAAATTATAATATACACAAACCACTGTTTAAAGTTTTAGAGCCAGCAAATTGATTAGAGACAATTTCACATTTATAACACCAAATATGTATTTCAAATAAATGCTGCACTTTTCAACTTTCCATTCACCAAAAATAAAAAATAAAAATCCTAAAAAATGCATCATGCTTTCCACAAAAGTATTAAGCAGCACAACTGTTTTCTACATTGATAATAATAATAAATGTTTCTTGAGCACCAAATCAGAATATTAGATTTCTAAAGGATCATGTGACATTGAAAATTTGAGTGATGGCTGCTGAAAGTTCAGCTTTGTCATCACCGGAATATATTACAATTTAAAGGGGTCATATGATGCAATTTCAATTTTTCCTTTCTCTTTGAAGTGTTACAAGCTCTTGGTGCATAAAGAAGATCTGTAAAGTTGCAAAGACTAAAGTCTCTTTGATCCTGTGCTGATCCGTGCTGGTCGCTGAGGAAATACATCAACTTCGCGCTGTGGATCGCCGGATCGGCTTTCACCGTGGACGAAGCGGAGTCCAGCCCAGGGTCATCACATGTGGTTGCCGCAAGCCCACCGGCCGCTCCTTCGTCGAATCCGCCGGCCGTTCCTCACT
>NW_015546234.1:902050-903913 GCF_001515605.1 Sinocyclocheilus anshuiensis | reverse complement strand
TCAAAAGCGAGTTTTGAGCAGTGTAGAGTAGCGCTTGTTGTTTGTCGTTTCTCCGATCACAAATGCAGACATGGTTTTATGTTTACGCGGCGCGATGCAATGCAACGTGTAAAAAGACAGTATAAGTCATTATAATCCGTAATTATGTCCCCACTGGATGCAACAAATGCCTTGTTTGTAATGTGTTTTCATGTTTTTGAATTGTCGCTCCGGCCGGACAGGGAATCACAGTACGTTAAGGGGCGTAACATTTCCGTCACACACTTGAGGTATTCGGCTAATCACAATCCACTGGATAGCTGGCCAATCAGAGCACACCTCGCTTTTCAGACCGATGAGCTTTGTAAAAATCGACGCGTTCCAGAAAGGCGGGGCATAGAGGAATGTACAGTATGTACAGTATGTGGAAAATAATGTTTTTTAAACCTTAAACCGCATAAACACATTTCATTACACCAAATACACAAAATAATGTTCTTTTTAGCAATTTTAAACTGTAGTAATATTTCACACATGTATTGTTTTTTATGTATTTTTGATCAAATAAATGCAGCATTGGTGCGCATAAGAGACGTTAAAGAGCAAAAACATTCATATTTACATATTTATAATAAATAATTTATTGGCATATTAAATTTTATAACACTTTTAAATATATTTTTTGTAAACCACAAAATTAATATCCATTTTTTTATCCTGTACATTATAATGTTGTGATGCCTAAATTTACTTGTAGAATTTAAAATGATTGATTTTAGCTTTTAGTGTTTTAATTTGAATATATTTAACTATAGTATATAAGCATAGACTTATTGTGTAGACTTTTTCATGTCGGCCATCTTTCTGTTGTCAGCCATAACGTCAAATGAATTTAAGTTAAATTAAGGCATTTAAATTAAGAAAGTCTCACAAAGACTGAGATTATTCAAGGTGAGGGAGAATAACTGTTTGTTTACACACATATTCTGAAGCTCTAAACCGAACAAACCCAGCAGTCTTTTCACACTGGACATTTCCATACTGGGTTTTTTTTAAAGTAGACTTGACAAACACAGAAAGGAGATCCTTCCTGTGGAGTGCAGAGGTGAAGACGCGCACAATTACAGAGGTGTAGAGGGGCATTGTGGGAGGAGACTCACAGGTGACCAGCGCTGACAGACACTCTGTCATAACATCTTGATCTGCGTCCAGGAGAGAAGGTCAACCATTTAAATTTGCACTGAATTTAAAGGAATAGTTCACCAAAGAAATTTCATTTACTCACCCTCATGTCGTTCCAAACCTGTATGAGGATATTTTGGACCCCACTGACTTTCATTGTGATGACAAAAACAGTCCTTTCAAAACATTTTCTTTTGTGTTTCACAGAAAAAAAGAATGTCAAACAGGTTCGGAACAACATGACGGTGAGTAATGATGACAGAATTTACATTTTTGGGTGAACTATCCCTTTAAGATATCATGTGGCTTCTTGCTAGTCTATGTTGTGTTCACACCAAGCGGCAACCTTCAGGTCTCCCTCCTGAATCCAACACGGAAGTGACTAAAACTGCAATTCATCCACTGGCCGCTAGAGGCTGGCTCCAAAAGGGAGTCAGTCCCATAGACATCCCATGTTAAAATGCCCAACTTTACAGCAGAAAAAAATATGTTTACAGCCTGGTACAAAAAGCGGTTTTGGTCTATATAGCTAATTTTGCCCTTCATGACAACTGTGAGGGGGTTGAATTTTTTATAACTCATCCGTTTAAATTATATTAAGCCTTAAAGTTCTGCATAATTAAGGGCATGGCCACTTGAGTGACAGGTGGATTGCCGCTGCTGTCACCACCGTCGAGCTAGGTGGGCGTGGTTTCAGCAACC
>NW_015546234.1:896352-899552 GCF_001515605.1 Sinocyclocheilus anshuiensis | reverse complement strand
AGGTGGATTGCCGCTGCTGTCACCACCGTCGAGCTAGGTGGGCGTGGTTTCAGCAACCAGCTCCCGCCTCTTTGCCCATTTTCGATTATCCGGGAGTGACGCGCGGTGACACTCTGCCAAGATGGCGACGGCCGGCTCCGCCCACTTTCAGCTTGAAAAACGCTCTTCAGAAACCTACGGGTGACGTCACGGACACTACGTCCATGTTTTTATGCAGTCTATGGTTCACACACACAATATTAAACACATTAGTTTTGATCTGGAACAACACTGTTGACCTTGACTTGCTTCTCTGAAAGCTCTGACTCAAGCATACTGTTAATATAGCATGACCACTATATATTTTGCATGTGTGTGTCCGAGTGAGCGCTGAGCAAAACTGAATCGTAATGGAGGAGGCCTATACGAGCCCCTCGAAGAGAGTCGTTTGTTCATTGATGGATAAGTGACTGGCCAGGTAACTCGAGCTCCTACACCCTTCCTCCCTTCACCTCGCTCAGTGTAACGGGCACTGATAAAACCCTGGATGTTCCCTCAAACATTTCAGGAAATGAAAGTTTGAAACATGATCCGGCTGCGCCAACATCTCCTGCTCTGAGACAAAAGAGGCTCACAAACCTGGCGGATACTGTTCACCTAACAGATGATGGAGGGAAGAGTGAGATGAAGAAGCGAGAGGGAAAAAAAAGAGAAGGATGCCGGAGAGGTGACTCAGGGAGATGGTGACAAAGTGAAGGAAAAAAAGCTATGCATTTAGATGTTTTCATGCAATAAAACTCAAATACTTTAGCAGTCACACGTCGCAAAACCAAGCAAGTTCTCTTTTTCTTTCTGTTCTAGTCCACGCAGCTGTCCCGTTCCCCACTGCTTGGAATGTTTAGTGCTGTCTGTCACTGCTCATTGCAGAGCTGGTCATGCTTTACTGAAGCTTATCGTGAGAGTTAAATGAGTGACAAAGCATAAACTCATAAGGTGAGACAAACTGGAAACACCTTTGATGTCCTCCACGTCTCTTTCACTGAGACAAGCCTGGGCGGCTCTGTGTGAGAAATTAAATAATTTCTAGTCCTCCATCATCTCTGCACTGCATGCTAACAAACATGATAAAGAATTTAAAGGATCAACCACTATCCTGAGTTTATTAGTATCCTGTGCTCAAAAGCAAGTATCTATTATTCTGTCACTACAATAGCATTTTCTACCTCAGGAAAATGGTTATGGATTATATATTGACTATTCAAGACACCAAAGGTTAGTTTATGTATTCAAACTTTCAATACTTGAAGTTTGTAACAAATCTTTGGTCTGATGCACCAGTGTCTCCGTAAATAAGCTGTATATAGTTGTATATACAACAGCCAGAGAGCAAACCTGATGCAGAAATATTCTAAGTCCAATATTATCGTTACGCTGGTGATCTGTTCTATCAGTTAAAACACTTACAGCCATACATCATATACACACTACCATTAAAAAGTTTGGGTTCGTTAAGATATATTACATTACATTTAGTCATTTAGCAGACACTTTTATCCAAAGTGACTTGAGGACAATGGAATCATTTTGGAAACAAAATCAGATTTTTGAGAGCAAAAATATATGAGCAATGATATACAAGTGCTATAACAAGTCTCATTTAGCCTGTGTTGGGAAGTAACTAGTTACATGTAACGGAATTACGTAATTTAATTACAAAATAAAAGTAACTGTAATCAGTTACAGTTACTAAGAAAAAATGTGTAATTAAATTTATACAGTTACTTATGAAAACGTTAAGGATTACAAAGGGGGTTACATCTGATTTGTTCACACACACTCCCACATACAGATTTAATTGATTTCTTTCATAAATTGCAGTGACTGCTCAAAAATATGAAACACCAATGTTTCAGGAGTTTAGAACATGCTTATTTGATAACTCGTTTGTTTCATTTATGGGTTTATGTATAGCTGTGTTTCATTTTTTAAGATTAACTTTTTTTTTCCAAGGCATTGTTAGATTCCAGACAGTGTTTCTTGTCATAGCTATGCAAAGATTTGATTTCTAAAACAGTATCATAGCTAATAGAATATTTCTTGTTATTATTTTAAATATGTATTTAACCTCAGAATGATCTTGAAGTTAGTCTGATTTTGTGGGGGCTGTGCTTCAAAGGGGACATTGGATGCCCATCTTCCACAAGCTGGTATGATTCTTTAGGGTTTTCATGAAAATTCCTCAATGGTCATGTAAAACAACACCCTTTTTACCTTCCTCTGTTGACAGCGGCTCGTTTCGGGGCATGTCCCTTTAAATGTTAATGAGCTCTGCACACTTGCTATATAAAGTGTGAGACTTGCTTCTTCTTGAAGTGCAGCTGGATCACAAACAATGGGTACTGATCTATCCTTGAGTTTTCACTTTTTAACAAAACATGCCTTGAATTGTCCCTCATTCAGAAAGCAGTCTGGAGTAAAATTATTTGCGCAGACATAAATTAATTTAGGTGTATTCGGTGGTGCAGTACCATCAAAAGCAAAACTAATGCACTGCGTCCTCAGTGGCTCTGATGTCAGGAGAAAATTAACACCTAATACTAGACAGTACTTCATTGGTTGTGGGCGGGGCCTGAGCAAATATGACATCATACTGCTCAGAAAATCAAAATGGCTTGATATTTGAGACTGTTTTGTTTTTGGGGGGATTAAAAAAAAAGAGTGAATGGAATTTTATCATTGTAGAGTGGTTGTGACCACACACTGCTAAGATACATTTATGCAAACACCATCTAAAAGTGAATTTTGCATCCAATTAAAAAAATAATCTTAATTCAAGTGATGAAGAATTTCGAAAGTCTGGCAGGAATCAGTGTTGACTGTTGAGTACTACTGTAAGGTTAACCCTGCCTGGTTTATGTTTGAAAATGATTAACAGTTTAAAACATTAGAAATTTAGAAAAGTAATCAAAAAGTAATTAAATGTAATCAGTTACATTACTTTAATAAAGTAATTGAAAAGTTACACTACTTATTACATTTTAAGTAGGGTAACTTGTTATCTGTAACCTATTACATTTCCAAAGTAACCTTCGCAACACTGTACAACACATGAGCATGTCATGACATATGTTTTGGAGAGGTGAGTCTTTGCTACATACCCGGTGTTCTCTGGCAGGGATGTGCTAATGGTGGCGTGATGATTCTTAGATTTCATGGGGGGG
>NW_015546234.1:873189-894818 GCF_001515605.1 Sinocyclocheilus anshuiensis | reverse complement strand
AAAGAAAACAGAATACAAAAAGATTAGAAAGCAAGTGTTAGTTTTTTTTTTTTTAAAGAAAACAAGCAGCAAATGAATAGAGTGCAAGTCTAAAAGGGACAAGTGTTTTTTTTTTAAATGTTTAAAAAATTTTATACGTTAAATATTTTTTCAATAAGTATTTCATGCTCACCAAGGCTGCAATAATATTGTGAAATATTATTACAATTTAAAATATAGTTTTTTCTATTTTAATATATTATAAAATGCAATTTATTCCTGAGATGACAAAGCTGAATTTGCAGCAGCATTACTCCACTCTTCAGTGTAACATGATCCTTCAGAAATTATTCTAATATGCTGATTTGCTTATCAAGAAACATTTCTTATTATTATCAATGATTAAAGCAGTTGTGCTGCTTAATATTTTCGTGGAAACAGTTAAATATTTTTTTATCTTGTTGTCATTAATACTATTGCATGATTGCAAATGATAAAATTAACATTTTTGTGCAAATATGTTATACATGCCATGAATACATGCCAGCCTGAAAACGTGAACTTCCTCAACTGATTTTTAGTTCCTTCTATGTCCTTTAACATCCAGGGACTGAATTTACTGAATCTATTTCACTGCATTGTCAGAAGAATGAGGCAAAGCCTTCATGCCCTAGTGAGTGTTCTTCACTCAGATCCCCACGGAAGAGGCCGCTTTAGCCTCATTAGCACCCGGTCTCATCTAAAAGCCCGCCGGGTTCAGTGTGTGGGACGGGGATAATAATGAAGAGGACAGAGATTCAACGGCTCAGACTGCATCCGCTGCTCCTCAACCAGAATTACTGGGTTGCACGAGGGTTTAACTGTTTCACACTGCAAGATAAGCTTCAAATTATGAATACAGGAAGAAATACAAATGAAATGTGGTCGAGTATACCAGAGACTGTAAAGAAAAACTAGTATCAGGTCTTTCTACGATGAACCATAATTTGAATCTCCTTTGAATATATTCATAATTTGAAAGCAGGATGATATAGAAGTGTTCTATTCAAAGAATAGATTCCATTGATAAGAATCTTTGAATATATTCAAAGATCAAATATATTAAAGGGGTCATATGATGCAATTTCAAGTTTTCCTTTCTCTTTGGAGTGTTACAAGCTGTTCGTGAATAGATAAGATCCCTGAAGTTGCAAAGACTAAAGTCTCAAAACCAAAGAGATATTCTTTATCAAAGTTAAGACTCTGCCACGCCCCCCTAAAACGGCTCATTCTAACACGCCCCCACATATCTACCTCACTATGTGGGAATATTTGCATAATGTGCCCAAATGTGCACGCAAAGAAAGTAGAAAACGAAGTGTTTGAGAGAGGCGGGGCATAGAGGACCTACAATAATGTACAGTATTTGAAAAATAATGTGTTTTTTGAACATTAAAGCATGTCAACATATTCTGTTACACCAAATACACCAAATAATGATCTTTAAAAAAGCATCATATGACCCCTTTAAAGTCAAAACCCACAACAAATTATCCTAATGCACAGTCCACGAGGGACTTTACACTTCTCAGCCGCCTTCCTTTATAACAGGATGTTTCTGGTCTTGAATTAATCTACAAGCTATCTGGTACACCAGGACTTGTTAGGGCTCACAGACCGTCCTCAGAGAGACACAAGGAGCAAGAATTAACTATGGTGACAGCTGCAGAAACCAGAGACCAGAGTTATTTATAAAACCTCTACTGTAACATTTCAAGTCAGCATCCCTCCTCAGACAAGTGCACTTATTAACTGGTGCCACTCATCATGTGAGGAATCTATACATTTTGCCCAGAGGAAAAAAATCCTGAGCATGCATGAAAATTTGTATTGTATTAGTATATTTTCAAACAAATTATTTGGCAAAAAGAGAGGGGGCACAAGCAAAAAATTAAAACAAAAAGGCCATTAATCAAGACCATTATTTAAATAATAAAATAATATAGAAAACAAGACAATAAGAATGCTTATGTCCGCTTTTCCCATCAGTGCATCTGTAGTGGGATCAATTTTGTTTTCAAGACCAGCCACTGCATCATTCATGTGCTGACATACTAACAAGGAGCGCTAAAGTCACATGCCATCTGGACTGCAGGCTTGAGGTGAGTCTCTATGCAAAAAAGGACAAGTCTCTGTCACTCTAAAAATGGCCAGAGTCATTTTACAGCTTTCCATTAAAGGGGTCATATGATGCTTTTTTAAAGATAATTATTTTCAGGGATCTTATCTATTCACGAACAGCTTGTAACACTCCAAAGAGAAAGGAAAACTTGAAATCGCATCATATGACCCCTTTAAGATCAAATTGTCAATATGCATGAATATATGATTGTTTATAGGGGAGTCATGGGATTATCTAGTTCTGTGCATTGCTTGTTTCTCATGAGCCATTAAGTGACAACCAGCTATTGTGTTTTTCATTTGACATTTGTTCATTTTCATTCAGGCATTTGTAATTTTCATAGGCCTATCTGCCTGACCGTGTGAGTAGACGTAGTGGCTAGTCTATACAGTCAGTATGTGAAAAACTGTTCAAAAAAATGTAACAAATACCACTTAAACCATGGACATCATAAAGACTGGAAACATGTAAAAAAAAAAATAAAAAAATAAATACAGGTGCAAAGTGATTGCAAAGCTTCCATTCCCACACCAAGTCCACCCAGGACGCTAAATTCTCAGAAGTCAATAGTTCATTAGTAGATCTCCATCTTTTGGTCATATCTGTGCATTACAAGAAAGTCAGAGCTTCGAGTTTCTTATATTGGACAATTCTAGATATGATCAAAGTGACGAATTAAGTTGCAGTGTGTGATCAAAGTGACTCTCAAATCATGTAGTTTATAAAGTATTCTGACTGAGAACTTAATTATATATAAGTAAGCAAGAACCAGGTTTGTTTAAGAAGAAATTCTGCTATATTTGCCGCTCTCTAGTGGACAGAGTTTGTATAACAGTCCACATAATATGCCTAACCACTTGCAACTGTGGGAAAAAGTTAGAGATAAATCATACAACAACACAAGAAAGATCTGATAAAACGAATTCCAATTATATACAGAAAATAAGAACATCCATTTTATATTCACGAATAACCTCATAAGTAGTTTTATTTTAAACAAATGTATCGTAAAATATAAAAATAATGCCTTTTTCTTTGTTCGATAAAGAGCATATAGGCCTACTTATTTAGTAACTGTACCTTTAATACGTAACTGATATGTTAAATATGTCTGGATTTACATTTGATTTAATTTTCACAGTAGGTAAGTCTGTTCTGTAGATGAATGGTGGAGACTGTAACTTTCTAGTTGCAGTGATCCCTCTACTTCTGATGACAAGAATGGTACACTACAACAAGAACGGTTACTAACAATAGGATACCTATGTTATCGTCTACACCAAGGCACAATAATGTACTGTGCACCTGCTGCAATTATGTCGTCTGCCACGTTAAATGCTCGAGCTCTTTAAAGCAGGATGGATTCTGATTGGCTGTCAAAGTTTTTAATCGTTCCTAAGCTGCAAAAATCGCTTTGAAAGTGATCCCAACGATGTTGTTCCTCTGTGCTTTTATAGTTTTTTTTTTTTTTTTGCTATTCTTTTACATTTAGAACGATTTTTAACGATCTTTATCGATGTAGTTGTCGTCCTTTGTGTGAACGGGCCTTCAGACAAATGCAAATCATTTGCAAAAGCACTGTAGAAAAAAATCATATGAAGACTGCTCAGGCACTGGCCATGGTGCTGAAATTGTGAAATTGTACAAGACTAATGACTTACAACAATGGGGAGAGTAGATTTACAGGAACGCGACAGTCATTCACAAATAGCCTATGGTGAAATTAAAAGGAAAATAATGTGATTTTGCCTCGCAGTATAAGGATAATCGATACATATATATGTTATATATTTGGAACTACTGAGTTTGTTACGTTTTAGTCCCATCAATAACGTTCTAAAACTACATTTGTGATTCTTAAGATAACCTTGTCTTTCTTCTTGCATTACTTGATGGCATGAGAGCTATAACACTGAGAAGACAAGGTCATCATAGTATGAATTGAAATGAATTGCTATTTTAATTGTAACATAAAACTGAAAATAATATAAGGATTTCCATATTCTGAGGCAAACATATCCCACATATATGTAAAGGTTTTCATTTTGCAACAGTTATTAATGAAAAAATGTAAATAAAAAATTTAATTTACAATCCTGTCATATACTGTATAATACAGAATAATAAGAAATTAATGATTAAATCACACATGTAACAACATGCCAGTTTTTCATTTCAAAAACATTTTTGTCCAACAAATCTAAATTAATATACACTACCGTTCAAAAGTTTGGGATCAGTAAGACTTGTAATGTTTTTTAAAGAAGTCTCTTATGCTCATCAAGGCTGCATTTATTTGATAAAAAATACAGAAAAAAACAGTAATTTTGCAAAATGTTATTACAATATAAAATAATGGTTTCTATTTTAATATCCTTTAAAATATATTTTATTTCTGTGATGCAAAGCTGAATTTCCATCAGCCATTACTCCAGTCTAAAGTGTCACATGATCCTTCAGAAATCATTCTAATATGCTGATTTATTATTTAGAATCATCAATGTTGGCAACAGTTGTGCTGCCAAATATTTTTTTGGAAACTGTGATACTTTTTTCATGATTCTTTGATGAATAAAAAGGAGTACAAAGACAAGTGTGTCTTGCCTACAGTCAAGCATGGTGGTGGGAGTGTCATGGTCTGGGGCTGCATGAGTGCTGCCGGCACTGGGGAGCTACAGTTCATTGAGGGAACCATGAATGCCAACATGTACTGTGACATACTGAAGCAGAGCATGATCCCCTCCCTTCGGAGACTGGGCCGCAGGGCAGTATTCCAACATGATAACGACCCAAACACACCTCCAGGATGACCACTGCCTTGCTAAAGAAGCTGAGGGTAAAGGTGATGGATTGGTCAAGCATGGGCATCCTCAAACAGAAGGTGGAGGAGCGCAAGGTCTCTAACATCCACCAGCTCTGTGATGTCGTCATGGAGGAGTGGAAGAGGACTCCAGTGGCAACCTGTGAAGATCTGGTGAACTCCATGCCCATGAGGGTTAAGGCAGTGCTGGAAAATGATGGTGGGCGCACAAAATATTGACACTTTGGGCCCAATTTGAACATTTTCATTATATATATATATATATAGACACACACACACACACACACACACACAACGAATGTGCATTTAAATAAAACGACCAATTAAAATATAGAATATAAAGAGTATAAATCACATAGCCTACCTCGCTTTCTCAACTTACCAATGCATGATGCGACCTTGTTGAAATCCACGCATTCGCGTTGACCAGTGACAGTTTTGGGCGGCCATCTGCAGTGGTAAATCTGCTGCCAATTACTAATGACAACACTAAAATTAATCACTACCCTAAAATTTTACATTTATTCAAAAATCCAGTAGGCTAATCCATCCAGTTATCCGAATACTGGGAAGCACATGGATATAACAATGTGTGGTCACTCCAGAACATATTATTTAAACCACACAGTCACTGACAAAACGATGAGACTTTAAAGTGTTTCACTATTTTGATGAAAATCCAATCTCTGATTCGACAGGTGCAAAGTTTAAGTTTTTGCTTACGTTTAATTGGTTCTTGTTTGGTTGGTCCCAAAGGCATCAATGGACTTGGACTTTATACTGACAACTATTGGCGTGGATGCATTAAGTTTTTTTTACTAACTGCTTCCTCGTTACAGCGATGTAACTGTGCGTGTCCGTCATACATAGGCCTAATAATACACACATCCATGATGAACATTTTTCAGTTCAATCTCGTGTGAATCTCGTGTGAAGCTTGACTGACGTAATGTTCAGCTACGGCGGCTGTGACTAGTGTGGATTCCTGCAAGATATGATTTAATGTACTATTATTGCAAAGCCATTGTATAGCCTACTATATTATTCTTGAATATCGCATTTAAACGTCTGTGCAGGTCACGTTGCCTTAAGTTAGGCCTACAGGCCACGACTAACCTTGGAATGGATGATATATTCTAAATAATGTTAATTTCACAAGAAATGAAACCCTGCAACCGTTTTACAATAATAAATTAATATTACTTGTATATCACTCGATCACTTATGTATTTATTTATATTATTATTTTTGTTGTTGTTTATTCTGTTGTTGTTTGTGCTTAAGGCTAACCAAATCAGCAAAAACTAAAACGTGTTCATAGTGGTTCGGCTCTAACTGATAGCTGCTTTTGAACCCAGAATTTCTTTTCAATAGGTTCTTAAGGAATCCGGGCCATGGTGTGGGCAGATTAAAAACGAGTTTTAACAGCAGAGGGCGCTAAGCTCTAACAAAGCTAAACATAATGTATTTATTGTCTCCGTGTTTGAGAGATAACATAACGGGCCTACATTCCCTCACAAAGGACCTTCTCCTTTTCAAAAATAAATAAATATATATATTTTTTGAATTACAGAGTTTACCTTGATATTGTAAACTCTGTAATGCAAATCGGAAAGATATGTGTTATTGCAATGTTGTATTGTTTAATACATTTAATTTCGATTGTGCTATTCCACTCTTCAAAAAAGCAATAAAGAGAATGTTAAAATTAATTAATTCTGTGCAAATTCGCAGCACAGTGGTACATTTTCAACGCCAAATGGCAAACGTAGGGCATATTCTGATAAATAATTGCAAAGAGCGGGTGTAATTATTTTTCCACAAAAACATCCGAGCAACTGTAAAAATCATCATAACATCGTCTGTTGTGCGTTAAATTAATGTAAAATCGAGTATTACAATAAAGAAATTGCTGGACTGTACATTCAGTCCTCCAACATCTCACGAACAATTTAGTCTTCTCCTTATAGGCTAAGCTACAATGTGGGAAACAGGACATAAAAGTACGGTAACAAACACACCACAAATTATTATTATCTGAATCAGTTCAGTGAAACAAAATAAAGCAATTTTTATGTATTTATTATAACCCCCTTTATTATATTTATTATAATTATTTATTATAACCCACTGTACCATCTATCGGTCCATCAGTTTATAAGTGTGTTTTTGCATGTATAGCCTAATCCGCAGCTGGAGATCAATGTGAAATAGGCCTACGTCTTATGTCTTTTAGTCAACAGAAGGATCTTCAACAATCGTATACACCAGTTTTACTTATCTTACTCGGGCCATGGGACGCTAGGGATGCTTGCTTTAATGCATCACACCACCCAGCCTCATTAAGCCATTTTAGTAGTTACAATTGGTAGTCCATTTTTTGGGGACGTGCAATGATAATCGTTCTGTTAATGTATTAAGACGGGATAAGAACACATGGAAAATATACTTTTGCTGTTCCACACATAATTTTAGTATAGGCAATCAATTGCATGTTTTCTGGCCTTGAGCACGACAAATTTGCATTGTGTTATGTTCACAAAAACCCATGGAAATTGTTAAACACCCAGAACTTCTGAATAAAGACCTTATTTAGTTTTAGTGAATGCAAGTCCCTGCTCAACTTTAATATTGATATTTAGAAAATGAAAATTTAATTGGAGCCAGCTAGAAGCGAATATTTTTTGTAAAAAAAAAAATAATAATAATTAGCCATATTTATTTTTAAAAATGTACAACTTTTGTCGGTGGTGTCTTTGTGGCAGCTAATGAGGAATTCATATTCCTCATACTATTCACACACACATTATTTACAGCCTATATTTTTCGATATTGTAATAAATATGCACTGAAAAAGCATTCTTGGAGCACATAGGGGAGAAAGCACCCGCTTAACCCCACCAGAGCTTTGAAGAGCTCACTATTGTTCCAGTTGGGTTTGAGAACCGATCATTACCACTGATTAGCGCTGTAGAGTTTGACAACCTTATTTGACTGTCAGAAACACTCTTTTCACCTAATCTTTCCGCTTTTGTCCCTCTGCACACTCAATAGCGTGCTCTCCTTTCCCCTACCACATCTATGCCTCTTTTTTCCCTCAATAACAATTTGTTAGCCAAGCATTATTAACAGACTTAAAATATACAGTTTGTCCTTCCTTCCCATAACAAAAGTGATACAAAACGAAACATAAAAATTAAAGCAATAAACAATGGCAAAGGCACAAGATTAGTAGCCGAGTTATTCATCATAATAATAATCAAAATAAAAAGTGGACAAAACTACATAATTTGAGATAGGAGAGCGGCTGTAATTAATCATAGGAGTTTGAGGTTTTGATAAGCCTAGACCTTGAAAATGAAAAAAAATAGTCTAGTAAAACACTGTAAACGTTCACAATTTCGCAGTTTTTCTGTAAGCAATTAAAGCACAAGCAAATAAGTAAATCAGTAAATAAATTATAGCATTCGGTTGTGCATTTTACAAGTTTTGGATGCTTTTCCTCTCTAGCTTGCTCGTTTTGAAACCGAGGCGCTTCGCCCTCTCGTTGACCTTCTCCTGTCAGAAAACATTACAGGACGGCAAAGCCAATCACACGGGGCGGTTAACGCGTCTGGACACGCACCACTATAGCCTACACTTACCGAATACTGGCTGTGCGTGCACCATTTATACCAGGAATAGTACGTATAGAGGCAAAAGTTCAAGTGGTTTGTCTGCCTAAATGAAGGGTGAATGCAGACACAATGCATTCACATAGCCTATGCTATTAAGGCTAACAAAATACGATGTCCGGGCAGTCTAAAATATGAGATAGCCTAAAAAATCCAACAAACAACTTATAGGCCTAATAACTAAATAATAATAATAATAATAATAATCATCATTTGTAGCTTATCAACAAAATGGTTATCGGAAATAAACATGAATTTGGTTTAATATTGGTAATTGATGAGAATAAGTCTGTATGGTTACTTTGAGCATCAAAGTTTTATTAGAATAAGTCCTTCATTCACTAAAATCTTCACTATCGGCGCACATGCTCTAAAACGCGATCGATTAATACCGAAAATGACCAGACTTGAAATGACCAAGTAAATAAAAATGAGATTCTATAAGAGCAACAATTTAATGCGTAAACACCTTAGAAAACCTGGGAGGTAAAATGTTTCACCATGAAGTCCTTTTCAAAATAAACAAAAAGTGTTAATATCATTTCCGTAGGGGCACCTTGCTTGAGGCAATCGATTACAAAAGTAGTTTTAATACATAGTATTTTTTTTCGCGTTTGCCCCCACTTTGCTCTCACAAAAAGATAAATACATTTTAAAGATAAAGCATTCCACGGATCCAAAGATTCCGGGCTGGTGTAACAGCCTCCAAAAAAAGAAAAAAAGTAATAAAATGAAATAAAATAAAAACACGGACTCTGATACGTTAAGGCAGGCACTAATGTGCTTGTTTATCTTGCTGATTGTCTGTCTCGATTTCCTTCATATGTGTTAATTTTCTCAGTCTTCCCGTATAGCCCGCGGGCCGGTTCGTGGTGCGATGTTAGATGTCACATTCGCTGTCACTTGAAGTGATGGAGATTGCCGACGCAGCGGCTTTGCTCGACAGGCTCGCTTCAGGGCTCGACGCGTTCCCCAGTCGGTCTACAGCACCATCCTCTCCAGTTAAGGACCGAACCGAGCCATTAGACAACACCTGCTGTTGTAACCTTTAAAAATAAAAAGGATGGTGTTTACGCTAGATGAAGGATTTTCTATTAAAACTCTTTTAAACAAAATCAGTGGTTTAAGTGTCGATTTTTTCTGCATTTTTATTTAGGCTAATAAAAGCGTGCAATTAATGTATAAACACGTAACTTAAGGTTAACTACTTTAGAAATAAAAATACTGTAAACGCAATGGAGGAAATCTATAAACGTATCATGAAATGACGCTCCGCTTATTCCAGGCTCAGGTTTAGCCTACTAACGGAATGCCCCGGAAGAACACGAAATGGGATGCTACAGCCAATGCGCGCATCTGTTGTCTAGAAATCTGTTTTTGTTGTTTGTTTGTTTGTTTAACAAAATGAATGGCAATGTAAAAACATTTATTCTTAGTTTATTGGTCTAAACACGTTTTAACCAAAAATAGGCTGATTTTAAAATCAGGCTATACATTTTTAACAGTTTTGATTTAGTATAGCCCAATTTTAACGGTGTTAATATCAGCTCTTAAATTTAAACTTAAGACAAAATATAGAACACAATTTGACAGAGTTAAATTATTTTTTTGTGAGAAACGTTCCTTGTTCGCATCACTGCAGCGAACACCTTGCACGACAAAATAAAAAGCCTATTGACATCACGGTAGAATCTCTTCAATTCACAGCTAAACTGTCGAAATCAATAAAGACTAGCTATCGGGCTAAAATGAAAGTAAGCATCGTTTAATCTATGCTGCATTTTTTAGTCTCTCGTTAATTGTTATTTCGCATATCGAAAAGGACTTTTATCCAGTGATGTAGACTACACTCTTAAAAATAAAGGTGCTTCACGATGCCATAGAAGAACCTTTTTGTCTAAATGGTTCCATAAAGAACCTTTAACATCTGAAGAACCTTTCTGTTTCACAAAAGGTTCTTTGTGGCGAAAGAAGGTTCTTCAGATTACAAAAAGGTAAGAAAGAGATGGTTCTTTAAAGAACCTTTGACTGAATGGTTCTTTGTGGAACCAAAAATGGTTCTTCTATGGCATCGCTTGAAGAACCTTTTGAAGCACCTTTATTTTTAAGAGTGTAGGCCCAAACCATAATACACACACAAAAGCTATAGCCAATGATTTTTGGTCGTAAGTGACTAGTAACAGCATTTTGTACATGTGACAGCCCTTTTTGCGCTGTTATTTAGTAAAATTACATTAGTAAAAATGTAAAAAAAAAAAATAATTATAATAATAATAAAATAAACAAAAAATAAGTCCAGCAAATGTCGGCTTTAATCAGAAAAAGACACAGTTAATAGCTAAAGTTACAAATAATAACATCTGTTGATTAATCGATCTTTTTTTTTTAGTATACTGTTGGTTTATTGTTAACCTGACTTGGACAATTAACAGTGACAGTAGGCAATGTTATGCTTTAGCCTATATCCTTTCCTTTATTAAATTTGTATATTTCATTTATATTTTATCGATATGTTAGTTTATATCCATTTTACAGCTAAAATATGAAATATTTTCTCAATATAGGCCCCATGATTGAAATGGGGAAAACACACCTGTTTTTAGCGGCCGCGGCTCTGTCCCTTTGTCTTCTATTTTTAAACCAATTGCCCACTTGAGTGGGAGTGAGTCCCGTAGCTTGTGCAAGCTCTCTCTTTTTACTTGGATTCGGATAAGGATCCTGGAGGTACCATTCTCGAAGTAAATGCCGGGTCCTTTCTTTAAAACAGTGCGCCTTTTGTTCCCCATCCCAAATTGTTTTAGGCAGAGGGAACTTCTTCCGTACCCGGTATTTGTCCACTGGCCCTAGTGGGCGGCCTCGTAGCTTCTCTGCCTCCTGGTAGTGTGACTCCAGCCAAAGTGCTTGCAGTTTGGAATGGGACTCTTTGGAGAACTTGTGGTTCTCCAGAATGTGGTAAAGCTCACGGAAATTCCCAGTGTGGAAGGCTACGATAGCCCGAGCCCGCAGCACAGACTCATTTCTGTTCAGCACCTCGCAGGCAGCGGGTGCGACGGGCAGCGACCAAAGGAATCGGCCAAGACGCTCGATGTCTCCACTCTCTTCCAAAGTCTCGCATACCCCCGCTACCTGCTGGGGACTAAAATTCAAGATTGGCAACTGAAACATGAAGGCTTCTGTTCCCCCTCGGAGTCCTCTCTACCTCAAGCACAGCTTCGTGCTTAATGTGGCTTTTCTCTGTCTCCCCCAGTCGAATCCAGACAAAAAGGCAGTTCCAGAATCAGATGATGAACGTTAGACGATGCAGAGAAATAGAGATGTCGCTCTGACGGTCTGAGGCTGCCTCGGGAGTTCGAGGGCACGAAATTATAGTACAAGAATGAAGATGTTTTTGAGGAGGGAAAAGACGTGCTGCCCGCTTCTGATTTTCTATTGGACTTGGCAGATTGGTTGCGTAGTTTCCACCGACGCCTGTCAATCACTGTCAAGCGTGCCAATCACGCGGAACTGAGCTTGAGTAGATTTCAGCACCTCCCAGACCTCGACAGCGCCTTTTAGAATGTAAACTTCAGCGACCTCTGCTTTTACCGAATCCCCGCGAGTTAATTATACTCGATTGCGTATTTTACGCACATTTTAAGTTAAGTTTATGCGACATAAACTATGTTCTCAGAATTTTAAAACCTAATGGAAAGTACAGTGCTGTCTCATCTAGCACGAAATGTTATTTAAGCTGTCACTCGTCGGCATTTTTATATAGTCTTAACACTGGAGAGGACATGATTGGCTTTTTATCGTTCCGAATAGGCGAGCACAGACGTTTCCGAAGCGTATTGCGACGCGCGAATGGTTTGGATTGAAATGGCAAATGACATTAAATAAGATCATCCGTTTGTTTTGTGGATTTTCAGAAAAGAAGTCAGTCGTCAGCCCCGGAGTCTCGCTTGTGAAGAATAACGGCCGCTGACACAAAAAAGGAAACAAAGCGCAACAGTCATTGGCATGTCAAATTTAATATCGCGCTGTTTAGAATGAAACGAGTCTTAACTGGACAAACCATTCCGCCTTCCAGCTGCACGTGGACGAGTCTGCTGATCTTTGGTTACCGGCTAAAGACTATTAACAGCTTACATAAGCAGTTATAATTGACCATTTCAAATATAATCAGCAAAAACAAATATTTTAAGCAAATATTTTCGTCCTAGGTATTTTAATTGCTTTTTGTGGAACCAAAAATGGTTCTTCTATGGCATCGCTTGAAGAACCTTTTGAAGCACCTTTATTTTTAAGAGTGTAGGCCCAAACCATAATACACACACAAAAGCTATAGCCAATGATTTTTGGTCGTAAGTGACTAGTAACAGCATTTTGTACATGTGACAGCCCTTTTTGCGCTGTTATTTAGTAAAATTACATTAGTAAAAATGTAAAAAAAAAAAATAATTATAATAATAATAAAATAAACAAAAAATAAGTCCAGCAAATGTCGGCTTTAATCAGAAAAAGACACAGTTAATAGCTAAAGTTACAAATAATAACATCTGTTGATTAATCGATCTTTTTTTTTTAGTATACTGTTGGTTTATTGTTAACCTGACTTGGACAATTAACAGTGACAGTAGGCAATGTTATGCTTTAGCCTATATCCTTTCCTTTATTAAATTTGTATATTTCATTTATATTTTATCGATATGTTAGTTTATATCCATTTTACAGCTAAAATATGAAATATTTTCTCAATATAGGCCCCATGATTGAAATGGGGAAAACACACCTGTTTTTAGCGGCCGCGGCTCTGTCCCTTTGTCTTCTATTTTTAAACCAATTGCCCACTTGAGTGGGAGTGAGTCCCGTAGCTTGTGCAAGCTCTCTCTTTTTACTTGGATTCGGATAAGGATCCTGGAGGTACCATTCTCGAAGTAAATGCCGGGTCCTTTCTTTAAAACAGTGCGCCTTTTGTTCCCCATCCCAAATTGTTTTAGGCAGAGGGAACTTCTTCCGTACCCGGTATTTGTCCACTGGCCCTAGTGGGCGGCCTCGTAGCTTCTCTGCCTCCTGGTAGTGTGACTCCAGCCAAAGTGCTTGCAGTTTGGAATGGGACTCTTTGGAGAACTTGTGGTTCTCCAGAATGTGGTAAAGCTCACGGAAATTCCCAGTGTGGAAGGCTACGATAGCCCGAGCCCGCAGCACAGACTCATTTCTGTTCAGCACCTCGCAGGCAGCGGGTGCGACGGGCAGCGACCAAAGGAATCGGCCAAGACGCTCGATGTCTCCACTCTCTTCCAAAGTCTCGCATACCCCCGCTACCTGCTGGGGACTAAAATTCAAGATTGGCAACTGAAACATGAAGGCTTCTGTTCCCCCTCGGAGTCCTCTCTACCTCAAGCACAGCTTCGTGCTTAATGTGGCTTTTCTCTGTCTCCCCCAGTCGAATCCAGACAAAAAGGCAGTTCCAGAATCAGATGATGAACGTTAGACGATGCAGAGAAATAGAGATGTCGCTCTGACGGTCTGAGGCTGCCTCGGGAGTTCGAGGGCACGAAATTATAGTACAAGAATGAAGATGTTTTTGAGGAGGGAAAAGACGTGCTGCCCGCTTCTGATTTTCTATTGGACTTGGCAGATTGGTTGCGTAGTTTCCACCGACGCCTGTCAATCACTGTCAAGCGTGCCAATCACGCGGAACTGAGCTTGAGTAGATTTCAGCACCTCCCAGACCTCGACAGCGCCTTTTAGAATGTAAACTTCAGCGACCTCTGCTTTTACCGAATCCCCGCGAGTTAATTATACTCGATTGCGTATTTTACGCACATTTTAAGTTAAGTTTATGCGACATAAACTATGTTCTCAGAATTTTAAAACCTAATGGAAAGTACAGTGCTGTCTCATCTAGCACGAAATGTTATTTAAGCTGTCACTCGTCGGCATTTTTATATAGTCTTAACACTGGAGAGGACATGATTGGCTTTTTATCGTTCCGAATAGGCGAGCACAGACGTTTCCGAAGCGTATTGCGACGCGCGAATGGTTTGGATTGAAATGGCAAATGACATTAAATAAGATCATCCGTTTGTTTTGTGGATTTTCAGAAAAGAAGTCAGTCGTCAGCCCCGGAGTCTCGCTTGTGAAGAATAACGGCCGCTGACACAAAAAAGGAAACAAAGCGCAACAGTCATTGGCATGTCAAATTTAATATCGCGCTGTTTAGAATGAAACGAGTCTTAACTGGACAAACCATTCCGCCTTCCAGCTGCACGTGGACGAGTCTGCTGATCTTTGGTTACCGGCTAAAGACTATTAACAGCTTACATAAGCAGTTATAATTGACCATTTCAAATATAATCAGCAAAAACAAATATTTTAAGCAAATATTTTCGTCCTAGGTATTTTAATTGCTTTTTTATTTATATATAGGCCTATTTTGATTCAACTACAGTGTTCTTATATCACAGCCCTTTGCATCAATGAAATATTTTGAGTTCATTTGGGAATTAATCAGGATTTGCGAGGGGTATCAATGAACAAACGTGTCATCCGTGCGGTTTGTGGAGATGCCATATCATAAAAAAATGTGGTATAATATCAGCTACAGCTCGCAATAAATAATAAGACGGATGGATAGCGCAGATGGTTTGAGGTGTTGGGTCAGATTATTTCACGGCTGGCTACAGTGGAAAAGTTCATTCTGACGGAAAGCCCCTGATATTATTTTCACAGACCCACACATTTGATTTGAAGAAAATCCTTCGGGCCCTTTTTGCATGATGTATGAGCTTGCCCGTAGCTCCGATTATAGAACTACCGTCTGTGTACAGAAAGCTGCTCATTTTCATGCACTGCAGTCATATGTCACGGAGACTGATTCTTCTTTACACCATCAAGAGATTTGCACCATTACCTCGGACACAATTTAACCTGCACAACACTAACAACAAGTTACATTCGAAACAAATATCTGTAAAACAGAAAATAATTATAATTATAATGCAAATCAAACAATAACAAAATACTATTTATAAGTTGCAATAGTTTACGTCTTTATGTGGGCAATGTTTCCTATTAAAAGAGGCATAAATAACATAAAAGGCCAAAAGATAATCAAATCTTACCTATGGACCTCGGATGCATTTATTAATTACTCAATGGTTCATTAATATTTGGCTATTTTAAAACAACAGAAACTTTTAAAACAAGAGAAAATAGATAAGAGAAGCCCCTTCGTTTTACATTTCAGTAGGCTATATTTGTCTGGGAAACACTGAAGATTTCATCAGAGACATGCTGGCTTACTTTACCATGCCCAATATTTTTCTTATTGAACATTTTGTCTCGGAAATGCATCAATATGGTAGTCAATTGCAACCTCCAGTTCATGCTGACTTTAAGAAACTTGTTTGGCTGAAAGTGTTAATTTTGATATATGCACCTGAAGTAAACAAATGTTTTTTTATTTAAGATGCTGCATGAAATGACAATGAGGTTTGGACCAGACTTGGCGCAGAACATGGAAACATCTCTAAATGAAATGGCCCCAAACATCATCAGGAGTGCTAAAGAAGGAAGTCAAAAAACTCTACGGCAATCTCATTGGACCAGCAGAGGAAACCACAGAAGGTAACTACACCATATATTTTTCCCCATCAAACCTATCTGTTCCATGCCCAGTGTAGTCATGCACATCTAGGATGGCTTGTACGAGCACATGAAACAGGAAAAACGTTGTTTTAGTGGCCTGACACGTTTAAGCCTTCAAACATTTAAAGGCCTTTTAATATTTTATATTATGTCTTGTTATTTTGAAATAGCCAAACAATTGCCTTTGTGTTGCTCCAAAGAATGAGAAAAGCGACACTGTGGCCTAGCTGACATTCAGTTGTGAAAAGAAGTTACAGACGTTCCTGCAATAATTTCAAATTTGATCATATTTTCAATTGATATTTTGAGTGACTCAGTATTTTTTCAGTATTTAAATTTTGATGGATTTAAGTAAAAGATTAAACTAAATAAGTGTCATTTGCAGTCAAATGTATAAGCTCATCATTAAAACAGCTTTTTAAGGCTTTTACATTTCTATTAAGTGTTTACATTTCTGTTATTAAATGTATCATTCTAATCACCGGGAAAAATGCCATACATTTATATAGACATATAAATTTATATATAGTATGTTTTCATACAACTGTGGAGTAGAGCAAAATGATTGCTTGTCATTGATAGCGTGTTTTATTGTTGTGACGAGTTTTGCGTAAAGACTAAATGCAAGCAACAAAAATGTATTATTTGATGGGAATTAACTCTTCTCTTGGCTTTCCAGTAACTTATCTTTTGAATGTATTTTCTATATAATTTATGATGATTATGATTACTATTTTCTATTCATTTTGACATGATAATGATTAGGAAAAAATGGATAATATTAAAATATTTTACAATTTATCATTATTATTATCATGTTAAGAGTTGCTTTTTTTTTAATTTTTGCTCTGCTCCTTTTTTTTTTTTTAATCAACCTTTTTCTTGTGAGACAGTTAAAGTCATCCGTTGTGGACCACAGATTCCCACGGTGTGGGGTCACAGCATGTCACACAGCAAAAAAAACAAAAAAACAAAAACAAAAAACAATTATAAAAACCAGAAAGAGAGTGCAGGAATAGTGGGTGAGGGGCCATTAGATGCCCCAGATTCCTCTGGATGTGCTGTGCAGCCTATACAGACTGTATGAGAGCAGGCTGCTCTCATTTCTCTGTCTCTCTCTTGCTCTCTCTCTCTCTCTCTCTGTTATCTCTGTTTCCCTCTTTCTAAATCCATTGTAAACATGCCTTTCACTAACACTTGTTCATATACACTATCCTGCCTTTACATGCCTCCAGCTAGTGTCACAGTATCATGCTTTTGTTGTTCAAATGGCCTAGAGTACACGTCTGGCTTTGTTTAGCCAAACTCAGGATTATCGTTCATCAAACATGTTGGATCAGTGACCATTAGATTGTGAATTTTGAAGGGAGCAGATTAAGCAAACACAGGCCTAATTTTGTCACGGCACCACCAAATTTTCAGAAAGCATTGCTACAATCTCAGAGGCCAAAGAGCAATTGCTCTGGCTGGATTATATTGTAATTAAGGTATCATGCCAGCAGTCATATTAACAACCCCTCTGGTGGTCTAAATATGCAATGGTTAAACCGTAAATGGGCATTTAGAGTGACAGGGATCCCAGGATCATTTTTGAAGTTGAGGATAATGTAGTGGATAAATCTGCTGCTTGGATGGTGCCATGCAGCATTAGAAGAGCTGACTTCTGACTTTTTATAAACCATAATCTATATGTACAGTAACAGAGAATATCTAATATCCATAGGACAGCAGACACTTATTCATAATCAATCAGACAACCACACACAGGCTCACACTTACAGGAAAATTCATGGTCATCCTGCATGCTCAATCCTTTATAAGGGTTGTGAGGCTCATTTTCCCCCCTACAAAATATGCAGTAAAATGCTATTTATTTATAAAGAATTGTTTTTTAATTATATAAATTATTTAAAACAAAAAATCAGGGTGATGCAACTGTCAAAATCAAAATGAAGAAATCAGCATGTCAATAAAAAAAGCCTCATCGAAAATATCAGATACTTTTGGCCTTTTTATGACAGGATAAGATTGTAAAATGTCATGTGGTGCAACTCCTAAAAGAATCAAATACTTTTTGAATGAATCATTCATGATGTTTGTGGAAAGACACTTTTTTCCTTTAAAATATATATAGCCTATTGTGCTTCCCACAGGTTTGAAATATACTTACGGTGGTAGCTGGGTGGAAATCCTCCTATTACCCATGCCACAAAAATGGTCTGCTACATGTGACAAACAACAAATAATGTGTGACTTCTAAAAAATATTTGTATTTATTGAAATTAATTTTAATACAGATTATGCTGTGTTTAGGTTTTTTTATCCATTTACCACAAAATTCCTCAACTACACCATTAGCATGCATTTGAAATATTACATTTTTATATATATAAAAAAAAACACAAATGATGATCAAAATTAAATATTTAAGTTGTTTCTGGAGATTGATCTAGGTGTTAGTGGAAGAATTCTGCCATCTGCTGGTTACAGAAAATCTGTAGTAAATACAGCTTTAGAAAAAAAAGTGTAATTACCATATACATCCAGCAGAGGCCCATATATATCCATTCATTTTTTCTGGATGTGGCTAACTGCTCTTATAAATGCAATGTGAATCACGATTACACAAACGCACGTGCACACACACACACGCACACGCACACACACATACCTGGTCTTTGTCTGTGAAATATCCGCCGCGTCTCTGCGGGTCTCTGTAGCGCGTGGGAGTAAACCGTTCTCGCGCACACCGAACGAGCAGGTATGAAACGCGTCGGCACTTCACGTCGCGTCTTTTGCACGCTCAAGTTCGTTATTTTAAATGTAGACGCGCGACAAGCGCACTCAAATAGAGATCGAAAGCTCAGCAAGATGGACGAACAGCTGATCTTTGCTGTACAGGTTTTTAATTTATTATTATTTCTCATCTCCATAACTATATCAAGTAGTAGAGTTAATGCAAGGGCTGGAAATCCATTTATCCTTAGCTTAAACTTCTTCGTCTTCATGGAGAACGCAGCTCATGATTGCTTAGCAACGGCAGACTGGAGCGCAAACTCCACGAGCGCTTTGAGAAAGTGGCGCGGCGTGCAAGAGCAGTGACAGATATATTTTTGCATTTTGTTTTTACATTTTTTAATTTATTAATACTAATTGAAAACAATTAAGGCTTTAACATCTCAGGCGGATAAAAAAGTATAAAAGGATAAAAATAATGAAAAGCAAAAATGTGTTACCAAATATAATTGACCCAGGTAAAGTCTAGTATTTGTGCGGGAATCACTGTGTATATAAATATATATAGGCCTATATATATTTAGTAATTAAGGTGTCCCACACTTTTTGGAGTCATTAAATTAAATATGTTTTTGGTATAAATATGTAAAATGGTATAAAAATCAACATAAATACAAAGTGTAAGTACATTTATTTATTTGTTTGTTTGTTTCAGTCTGACGCCCTAAAGAGGTAGCCTCGTGATTTTGTATTATAATAATGATAATGAAATCGTTTAATTGAAGTTCGTATATTCTGCATGACTAAATGAAAGCCATAATTAAAGTGACAATTAATTTACCTCAGACTGAAAATAGGCCTAAAGGAAACAACTCGAACTTCGAACTGTGAACACTATGTAGCCTAGGCTACATAAACAAAGATTCCATTGACAAAGATTGTATCAGCCGCTGAATATGTATTTTAAATAGTGTTATTTTAAATAGTGTTAAAATGTGAATTGATTAATTGATTGATAAAATTGATGTGCTTATCCATGTCGTTGCGAGAGCAGAGAATTTACAGAGAGCCCGCCCACACGCTATCATGATTGGCTGTGATTTGATTGACGTTGTCTTGTCTGGTGTGGACAGACAAATTACTCGTCGCTCGAATCTTTTTGCTTGACGTTCAGTTAGGATAAGATTTGGCGGCAATGACCCATAAACAGCATCACCTTCAGAGCAGCAATAAATAAGTATTATAATGATTGAAATTAATATTTTTAAGCAAATACACTCAGTATATACGCCTATACACTGAAAAACTTTCGGCGTAGAAACAATTTTTCACTCAGAAATTGCTAGTAAATTTAAGAAATTAATTACAAAGAAATGGCAAATTTGAATTAAATGTGAAATTTTGACATAGAAAGGCTGAAATAGCCAAGTGTTTTTTTCTAGTAAACTTACTTTAGCAGTCTTTGTTTTGTTTGCATCTAATTTCTTTAAAGAACTATAGATTAATACACAACCTATATAGATTTAACATAAAATAAATCTATTTTAAACATTCTATGTTCCATAAATATGTAGTAGCTAGATGTAGAGAGGTGGTTGTGGTGGCTTGGTTTAACTGCTACTGCTAAAATTACTGTAAGCTTTGGCATCATGTATTGCATAAATCTGTCCACATGAACACACTGTTATATATAACCCTTGCAGTCAGCACACACATACACAAACAAACAGCCCAAGGTGAGAGTGAGTGCACTTTCAGTCTGTTGAGCAGCAGGCCTTATTAGGAGGAGCCCAGAGGGTGGGAGGAATGTGGGTGAGGAAGATTGGAGTTCCCAGCAGTCTGTGCATGATGACTAAACCATGTTTAACATTATGATACAAGGCACAAGAGAGCTCAAAGCTTCCTCTGGCTAATCGGCTTATTGGGAACAAATGTAAATCGGCTCAGAAGGCGCAGTTGTAAATATGACTTGTTTGGCTGGAGGGTCAAGCTATCCCTCTGTGCGAGAGAGATTTTGTGATTCTCTTGTAGAGGTTCTGAAGAAGTGGTGATTGGATTAGTTGGAAAAAGGAAGGATGCTCTTTTGCATAAGGCTGACTTAGGTATATAATGGTTTGGTGTTACAATCTGTCCTTTTCTCTGTTTATATTTATTGCTCTCTTTCTGATGATTCATTCTTTGTATTGTCACACAAGGATTGCGTGGGTGTTAGTCGATTAAGTTAAGTTTTGATGTACAAAGCTACTGCATGACCTAGTGCTTCACCTCTGTTCTGCCTGTTCTTGTTGCCTTACTAGATGCATGATATGACAGATCACTCATACACTGTAAAAAGTATATGTTCTTAGACTAAAAAAAGGACAACTTTGCGTTTTTGTATTCACTGAATGTAAAATTGAAGTTGCCATGGCTTTGTATTATTTTGATAATATTGCATATTTAGATCAACAATCAACAGCACAGTTTATATATATACGTGTATATATATATATATATATATATATATATATATAATTTATTTTTATTTTTTTATAGGACAGCAGAGTGTAGACAGCTAAGTAAGTGTGACAGCGAGGGTATGGGGTCAGGTCTGACTCAAACCTCTGTGCCTGGAGCCAACCGCTCT
>NW_015546234.1:861361-873179 GCF_001515605.1 Sinocyclocheilus anshuiensis | reverse complement strand
CAACCGCTCTTATATGTCCCGAGCAAGAGCAGTGCCACAGATATATTTTGCATTTTGTTTTTACTTTTTTAAATGTATTAATATTAAGTGAAAAAGACAATTTTTTTTTAAATATAGTGTACCTCAAAGTGTTAGAACCACTCTCAGATAAGACCTGCTCAATGACAAATTCTCTTCCGTTACACCCCAGCAAATCCAAATTCATTGCTCAAAGATCAGCACTTAATTGATGTTGTAGTTGTAAAAGTTTAATACACTCAAGCTATACAAAGCTGCCCTCAAGATTAATGACACACTCGCTTGACCTTGAGCCCAGGACCTTTACAGACCACTGCTCTTCACACCAACGCAGACAGCTCAGTGTCCGCACACAGCCCACTCATCCAATTGGAGCCTTGAGCATCCTGAGAGTCTGAAAGTGTTCACCAAAGTAGATTATGCTCTATTTTAAACTCCTAAGGTGCATGTTCTAAAGACGGCCTTGTTTCCCAATCTGGTGCCTATGAAAGAAGTGACATCTATTAAATGCTGCAAGCAGATGGGATTCATTAAGGTTATAACCAGCCCATGGGGATTCCAAGAAGGTTCTATAAATAATGTCTGGAAACAGTTTGTTGTGTTCGACCACATATCACCAGATTTTAAATAAAGAAAGGATTATTAATAGAGCATAGCAGCTTAAGTGGGCTCTCAAGGAAAGTATTTAAAATTTTTATAAAAAAAAAAAAATTTAATATTTAATATTTACATTTTATATACAGTACACACTTAATGTTTTAGTTTTAGTAAAAAAAAATGGTTTGAATTTTAGTTTGTTATTAAACAAGCTTATAAGCTTGCATGGATTTTCAAAATATTTGTAATTTTTAAAAAAAAAAAAAATGTTTTTTTAAATGTCAAATTTTTAATATTTTCATTTTACATACAGTACACAATTACTATTTAGATTTTTAGTTAATAAAACAACAAAAAAACATGGTTTTTAGTTTGATTTGTTATTAAACAAGTTTAGTGACCTACGTGGATTCTCAAGGAAAACATTTAATTTTTAAAAAATATTTAAAAAATATTAATTTTTTAATATTTATATTTAATACAGTGCACACTTATTGTTTTAATTTTTATTTAAAAAGTGATGTCAAACATTCCAAGTTTTAGCTTGTTTTGTTCAGCTTTTGTTATTAAACAAGCTTTTAAATGGCAGAACAGAAATATTTTGTAATGAAATATTTGCTACAGAATTATTTACCAGTGTTTGGTATATTGTAAGTGAATAGCATGAATTATAAATCAAATAGAAAAACGGCATAATAGCACTGCTTCTATAAACAGAACAGCCCAATTTCCAACTATAGGTCAGGATTTAGGAGCCAGCTAGTAAGATTTATGTCATCTATTTTAGGAAGCCCGTCATGGGACATTTTTGAACCACAACATAACACTTTAAAACAACAGAGGATATCCATACACTGCATTAACATGGGTTTGTGGCATTGTAGAATAAATCCAATTAAATCTGGTGTCGTAGTTTGGAATATCAATAGGCTCAAATAAATCTTCATAATAGCTATCAGATGTCCTTTTTCTCAGCATCACTGGAAGCTGTGGTTGTCCTGTGATAGTTTCAGCTCTTCCCATGCAGTGATCTGGTGTACATGTTTAATACAAAAGAGAAAGTGCTGTCACCGAGGTGCCGTGTGTGGATATGATGCTGTTGAATTATGAAGAGGGCCAATGGCACCCATGCAACTTTCATGATGCCTGCTCTCCATGTCCGTGCACAGGGAGCATCAAGAGCATCTCGCGGGTGTCAGCTTGTCAGACTGAGAGGACAAGTGAACTTTCATTTCCGCCTCGGTGAGCAAAACCCTCTCTCTCCCTCTTTCTGCCCCCAAAGAATCTCTCTCCATACCCCCCACACCCACCCAACCCCCAAACACACACCACTTGACTACGCTCTCTACCTGTTTCCACATTATATATGTGCTTGCTTGGCTCTTTTTTAATGAGCTCAGACTTATGAATTTAGCGAGTAAGAACATCACCTGGATCTTTTATAGGCTACATATGAAAACACAAGCTTGCGTTGTATTTGCGTAGACAGAGGATGCACATAAAGATTGTTTTTATTATATAATTGTATTATTACTTTTGTTTTATTATTAATACTTTATCAGAGATAAGGATAATAAGGATGCTAGAACATCAAATGTACAGTAAACAAAAAAAATCTAGAAAGATATGTGATTTCCCTCATTTATAGCCATCAGTACAATTTCATTTGTTAACAATGAACAATAATTCTACTGCTTTTATTAACCTTAATGTTATAATCTCAACATTTACTAATGCATTTGGAAGATAAAAAGTGGTAGTTGTTAACATTAGTTAATACATTGTGAACTAAGAGAATGAAAATGTTTATTTACAAAAACAAAGATTAAAAGATGCTATAAAAATATATTGCTCATTTTAGTTCAAGCTAGTTAATGCATTAATGTAAACAAGTGAGACATTTATTACTACATTAAATGAATGTAGGCTATACATACATTGGCTCAAATTTCTCTATTTAAGTGATGAAACAAGTTATAAAAATTAGTATTCATAATATAATATAATAAATGTATAAAGTTGTTAATTTCAAATAATATTACCTAATGATTTCTTAAGCATTATATTTGTGTTAAAATTATTAATATTATTATTATTTTAATTCCCATCAACATATCTAGTCATATCTTTAAGTATAAGACTCATACACAGTCACAAATACAGACAACAACATATTAAACAATATTGACCTTTTCCCAGAGTCCCCTTGTCAGGTTGTTTTAACTTTGTTTTGCTTACATTAGTAATCCGCTGTTGATCTGCGTAATCTGTACTGTATACCCGGTGTCTTAGGAGTAGATGTTGTCTTAAGTCTCTCAGGGAATAGAAATATACAGTATCTGTTTCTACAAATAGCCATCACGTGTTTGACCTCTGACTAAACCTGGAACATCCTGGTGTGTCAGTATATGAAATGCTGAGGCCCTGAATGCTCCTCTCTACTAAAGCTAGAGGAAATAGTGATGTCACAAAGGTGTTAAATATGTAAATGCATGACAACTGCATTCAGTCAAGAACTTACTGTCACCGTATCATTCATTTTGCATCGTTTCCGTTCTTTGAGTTAATTGTGTCATTCCGTTCAGGTGTGTGTCATTAATTAGTCTAGTCTGCTTGTGTATTTGAGTTGCTCTCTTTCTGTTCATTGTTGTCGGGTGTCGTCGATGTTACGTTTGTTGTAAGCCTTCCCTCTGTTTGGATTTACCTTCTGTGGATTTATTAAAGACTGCTTATCTTCATCATCGTGTGTGTGTGTGTGTGTGTGTGTGTGTGTGTTTATCAACACAGTAGTGTGACACTTGTATATTGTGCTGTGATTGTGTACTTAAATTCCTTCTACATAAATTGTCAACATTAAATATACTGCTATATTTTGTCCAACATTTTTGGGAATGGAATCTGCAATGGCTGTTTATTTGACAAAACAAAACAAACAAAAAAATCAAATAAACACTGCTGTTGCAGAGGCCGAGCAAGTGTTTAATCAGTTGTTTTGGGTGGCTGGCTGCCCTTCTGTTACCACTGCACCGCTTGACCTCATGTGTTACACATGTCCAGGCGGCCTACAGTAATGCCATCTTAGTGCTGCTGAGCCTCTTATAAACTCATAAAGTTCAGGCCAGGGGGAGATGGGAATCAGAAAGGGACCTGTAATCCACACCAGCTAAAACGACCATTTGAAAATATGGTTAAACCCTGGATATGGTCACACCCTACTATATATAATTCTATAAAGAAATATAAAATAAATGAATTAAAAATTGAAATAATAAAATAAAACTCAATTTGCACATTAAGAAAAATATCTGTGATTCATGTTTGGCCTTTCTTCTTTGCGCATATGGCTTAAATAGCTTAAATACACAAAATGAAGTCCATGTCTCCAGCTTGGACTGGAAACTATCACTTTACCATGATGTGTACATGGGAGCATGGCTTAAGGATGGATTGTAAGGAGGGAGTGGGGACTTTGCTTGCTAATATGATCAGTGGTTCTTAAGCAGATGTGCGAGTGGCTCGTGGCATAAGCCCATAAACTGGGCATTATTGCCTAATCACTTCTGCAGATACCTGGGTAAGGAGGCTAAAAGTAAGCAACACACAACCTCAAGGACCAGGTAAAGGTGCTACATGTCGTGGTATCAAAGGTTTGGCATATGCCATATATTATAATACATATATTTGCATAATTATGGAAATTTTTTAATGCACAAATGGTTCTTTATATATTCAGACTAAGAAAAAATGGTTCTTTTAAGAACTGTTCACTGAAAGAATCTTTTGGGGAATGAAAAATGGTTCTTCTATGGCATTACTGCAAAAACACCCTTTGGAACCTTTATTTTTGAGAGTTTATGCTAAGAGTTTAAATGTTATTTAATTCATTTTAAGTAAATAAATGTATTAAAAAGAAATTTATTTATTTAATTTTAATTAAAAAACGATTCTTTTTAAATTAATTTATTTTTAATTGTACATTTGCTGAGATTAAACCAAAAAGCTATTGTGCAACCTTCGATTTATTTATTTAAATTCATTTTTTTAAAGATTTTTTCCCCCCATTAAACTAGGAGGTCAACGTTGATGAACTGTGTAGTCCAAGCTTAACAGTGGACGAAAATGCTGAAATATGTGTTAAAATGCCTGTCACAGTAGGCAGGGATTTTCTGGGCATGGCAAGGAAAGATGTCACAGCAGCCTACATCATATCAGGTCACTTATATAGGCACTGGTCCAGTCTTGTGTTGCTGGCTGGCACGTTAAGATTGATTTAGCTGGTCAGATGCTTGCTGTCACCAGGCCGTGTGGAGGAGTCCCTCTGGAACCTGTCTTAACATGCATGTGTAACAGTAAGTGGAGCCAGTGGCGAGCACTGCTGTCCACATGCAAATATGGAGGTTCAAAGACAGTGATATGCAAGACCTAAAGGGGCAAAGGAATCATCTTGACCTCTGTGATCATCAGTAATCCTTCATGCATCCTCAGGATGTTACATCGTATTGCACATGATAGTGTGATTTGTCTGAAAATGATGTCTGATTTATGCACTGGGTGGACAGGGCAGAACTGATGCTCTGTATATGACAGTGGTGCTCTGAGACCTCAAACAATGCAAGCCTTAAGAATGTGATATCATGCCATGAGCTTGGCGATGGCTCCACACTGAAGAACGTGATGGCATCCAACTAGTGACAACAGAAGCTGTTTCTTTTTCTTTCTTTCTTTTTTTAAGACAAGAAGAGATGACTTAAAATCAGATGTCAAAAATCACGTTCAAACAAATATGCTGGAAAATGAGACCTGGCAATTGCTTTAAGTGTATGACCTTTAATCAAAACTCAATGACACATTTGCAATCAAAGCATGCAAAAGAAAAGCATTCATAATTAATCGTGCAGAGACATTACAGAAACATGAACCCTTGTTTAATCTGACAGTAATAAACCTTAATGTCTTTATAATTCTAAAGAATCACCAGATTTGTTTTTAAGATACATCTATGCAAAAACACCTTGATTTCATTTCTATAACACAGCTGAATTATTTTTAAAACCAATGTAATGTAATCAAAATAAAATATGATAAAAATGAACAAGAAAATGACCTCTGAATCATGTGGTTCTATAACACAGCTGAATTATTTTTAAAACCAATGTAATGTAATTAAAATAAAATATGATAAAAATGAACAAGAAAATGACCTCTGAATCATGTGGTCAAAAGAAAGAAAGAAAAAGAAAGAAAGAAAGAAAGAAAGAAAGAAAGAAAGAAAGAAAAAGAAAATTCGGGACAAAAACAAATCTTATAATTTGTCAAAAATGGACAAAGCATTATAGAAAACATTTATTTATTTGTTTGTTTTTTACATCATATTTAAGGAATTTACATTATAAATCATAATACACTTTTTGACCACGATTCATATGTAAATTTCTCTCACACTTTTAATCAATAACTGAATAAGTGAATAAATAAATGAATGGATGCATATTATGTCAGAAAAATCTGTAAATGGACAAAACATTTAATAAAGATTACAGAGTAAAACGCATAATATTATTATTTCAATAAATTAAAAAAATGATTTTTACAAATAAACAGTAAAGATATACAGTATTGTGCAGCAGTCAGTGTTTCCATTCATTAAACTCTGAAACTATATACTAAATGTTACAAACGAAAACAACAAATATTTTAACACTTAAAACAAAGATCATAAAATGATAATACGGTGTGCAAAGAATATAAGCGATAGAATATAGTGAATATAAAAATGACAAACTTGTAGAGCATTCAACGGCAAGCGTTTGGTGCTTCATTGTGTTGAAATATTGTGTTCTATTAGTTAGCTGTATAGACAGAGGTTTTGTTCAATAGCCTTCTGAGAATCACTCTATAGGGCACAAATAGCGCAAGGCAATTTTTTCCCTCTCTGGGAACTCTTTATTTCAGAGTAAGTGGACAGGATACGGCAAGGAAGAGGGGGGGAAAAAGCAATGTGACTATCTGGGAGCAGAACAGAGAATTGAACAGTGCATAAATGAGAAGAAAAAGACGGACACGCAGCGGTTGTTAGTCACCTAGCAACAAGTCTTCCATCAACACCCCCCTCGTCCCCTCAGCCTCTCGTCCAAAGTCTTCCAACTGTGCTCCTTAATTCAGCAAATGTGCTACGGATGTACTCCAACTCCTCCCTTCGCCCCTGCTTCCCCTTAACCCGACAAAACACGTTCTGAGGTACGCTGAAAGACGCGAGCCTCCACCTTACACACAACCACTCAGCCACCCCATTGACAGTTGAGGCCTTTCTCCCGGAGCACAAAGGGGCAAGGCACAAAGCCCGTGGGCAAATATTGAGATTGCGCCTGGAACAACTCAGAGCGCCTCTTCAAGTGTACCTCTTCAACAATGAGAACAGAAAAGCACATGTGCACACTATTGGACCCGTATTTAAGTAGCCACACAGATAACTCACAGATAAACAATACATTAGCTCTGCTTTCTTAAAAATATGTCTATGCTACAGTTCCATGAAGAACCTTTAACATCCATGGAAACCCCCCCCCACCCAAAGGTCAACTTGTTTTCATTGCTTTTGAATTTCAGAATCACCTTGGTGACCATTCTCCCCGCACCTCCATCAGTGGCTTGCCTGTGCTATCTCTTCCCTTTGTCTCCTGGCTCAGCGGGTACATGCTGGGCCATGCGCTGTAAAAAGAAACAGACAGGAGAGTGGCAAACATGTGGGAGTCCAATAGGGAATCATTCGGAAAATGCACAGTAAAGCGTAAAGATACTATATGTATTGGGCTCCTAAGTTTTTCTAAATAATCATTTTAATATCTATCTTTTGTATGTTTGTACAAAGAGATGATATATTTAACAAGGTTGCAAATCTCTCTAGATTAGGCAGATGTAGTTGTATTTAGGCAAATGTGCAGCAAGGATCACAATTTTGAAAGCTGTAAGAGTTAGAAAAAGGATGGTCTCAGTGAACAAAGAAAAGATAGAGAAATGTATTATCGGTCTGGTTTTTCTCAAACCCTGTATGTTCCTGATCATACTGAGATTGAAATAATTGCTTCTTTTGGCAGTGCTTTCCAACTACACATGGATGAAACATGTGACCCACAGGTTATAACTTTGAGTCTTACAATACTAAATAAATATACATATTTAAATTTTACATATATTAATGGTTTAATTAAAAGGTCAACATTATTTTAATTTAAAGGTGAACAACTGTCTAATGTTGCACCAAACCTTATTTACATCAAAAATGAATGCTTTTTGCCAAGAACATTTTGCTATGAAAAAACATTTAGTTGTATTATTATTATTTCGGGAAATATTAGTGTAATCATAATAAAATAGGAATAAAACCTGTAAAAAAAAATACCTTTGTTTGTAAATAAAATATTATGATGTCCCTTGTTTAAATCCAATTAAACATCATTTTAAATGATTTTAAAGGTTGACCAGAAAATGGGGTACAAAGGACATTTCAGAAAAAAACAGAAAGCATGACATTGTTATTTCTATAAAAGTAAAAAATACATTATAATTTTGTATGTAACCCATTAAAATGCATTGTTGATCAATACAATACTGAACAACAATCATTAAAAATACAAATCACGGTTTGTTTTGTTTTATTTCTTATATATATATATATATATATATATATATATATACTGTTATTATTTACATTATAAATAAAAATAAATATATATTATTTACATTTACATTGTTATTATTTACAGCATGCATTGTGACTGAATCAGAGAGTAAGAAATAAGAAATACTTTTATATTATCTCTGTTAACATGTTGAGACAAATGTTGATTTGTCTTTTTCCTTTTTTATCTCTCTTGTATCCTTTTACCCTTCAGTACTAGAGGTAAATCTCTCAAATAAAGTCAATGAACTGTAGTGCCCTATTATTATGTACATAGTTGTAAGTCATGGAGATAAACACAGCACACAAATGGCACTGTTTCCTCAGATTGACCCTTCAGCTGCAATATCAAAATCACACTTTGTGTGAGGACCATTCTTGCACCGGCAAAAATCAGACAAAACAATTTAACCCTTTCGCACGTGAGTTTAAAATATTCTAGCTGAGCCCCCAGCGTGAGTTTTTTTTAGGCGACCGTTATTTTAGAATGTATCGCCTTATTGTTTCCATGGCGACGCGTCATGCTTGCCATGTGACACAACGCAGACACAATAGATCTGTTTGACACATGGATCGCTTTTATTTCGTTGGCGACCGTTATTTTAAAATGTATCGCCTTATTGTTTCCATGGCGACGCGTCATGCTTGTCATGTGACACAACGCAGCCACAATAGATCTGTATGACACGTGGATCGCTTTTATTTCGTTTTTCCTGTTTTATTCAAAATATTCACAAACATGCTCACTATATTATGAAATATCTGAAATTCCGATTCTGAAATATGTGCAATTAAATATGTTTGGTAGTTTAAACACTTTTATATCGACCGTGTTAGTTGATCTATACCGGGTGATGGGCGCCGCCATGTTAGTTCGCGCTGCATCCGAGCTGTGGGATTTACAACACGCAAATTCATCCTCTCCTACCGAAACATGTTAAAGTAGGTCTCCGGTAAACTGGGAGAAGAGCAGAGTAAACTTTATAGTTACCTACACAATCTGTATATGATATCAATAAAAACATGTCGTCAGATATATTTGTAAGGATCATTGTTGCCGTTTCCATAAACATCAGCGTGCATTTTACAAACTGTAAATGTATGGTTTTGCTAGTACTTATGTGTATTTAAATGTCTGAAACCTAAAATAAGTATTATATGGTTGAAACAATTAATATTTATGATAATATGACAAGCGCTTAGCGCGTCTGATCTGGCTCCGCACCAGGCAAAGTGCGAAAGCGGATTTAAATTCAGCGGTTGATGACGTGAGGCACTGAAAGTTCTAATCACACCGGTGTGATCGTACGCTTCAGGGACCAGCCAAGACGGATCACACCGGTGTGATCGTACGCTTCAGGGACCAGCCAAGACGGATCACACCGGTGTGATCGTACGCGTCAAAGGGCAATCTGTTATGCGGTTCATCATATTTAATTATACCAAACAAAATGAGTTGTTTTTGTATACCGTTGCACAGAGAATAAGACATTTTAAGTGCTTAATGGGTGTATTTAGGGATTGTAGCCCATTTGTGACTGTAAATGATCTGTCTTGAAATAATAAGCTTGAGTTTGAGTATGACTGTGTTTTCCAACACAGCATGGAGGTGAGTTCCCAGGCAACAATCTAGTTTGAGGCCCTCACTTCGCCTTTAATTTTTCAGTGATCTGACAAAGACCAGGGACTCATCATCTAAGCCAAATTCAAGAAAGTAAGGCCCAATCATGGATGCCTTAAAAAAGGTCATGAAGACTGGTTTCCTCTCAGAGCTCCTAGATGTGTCTCTCGGCTGCAGAGACTCTAAGCTGACACCAATTAAAGAGATTACATCTCAGTTTACAAGGAAAGCTGAAGTCCTCCATGCTGGTGATCTTTTCTGACAAGGTTACCAGATGCCAGGCAGGGAGGGCATGACCTCCAAGATTTTCAAGTGGCCGCTTAAGAGCTTTTCACCACTCAGAACGTCAGCACCCACAGGCCAGTGTCTGAATTACATTTGAGACAGAAAATGTTACATGTGTGAATGTCCCTTGTGGTGGTATACATTTACTTTCTGTCACATGAAACCAGCATCAAAATACGTTTCAGATTTGTGTTGATGGTATATACTTTTACCATCAACACATTTCTGAAACTACATAATATAATGATCAGAAATCTAGAAAAATGTGTAGGCAAATTCAGTGCCTTGCAAATGTATTCAGACCCTTAATCAGTCCTTTCTTTGGGAAATTTGGTCTCTGTGATGTTTTATTTGAAAGACATTTCAACACATACAAAATGTTTTCTGTGCATAGAGTTTTCTATAAGAAAAATAACTGAAATATACTATTTACATTGGCACTTTGTGAGTGTGACCCTCCCATTCAAGTGTTATGAAGAGCTCTTGATTGGTTCACCTTTACTCTCAGTCAGTGAACTCTAAGCTCCTTCAGAGTGGTTCTTCACCTCACTGTGGCCTCACTCAG
Organism: Sinocyclocheilus anshuiensis; assembly: GCF_001515605.1. Taxonomy (NCBI): domain Eukaryota; kingdom Metazoa; phylum Chordata; class Actinopteri; order Cypriniformes; family Cyprinidae; genus Sinocyclocheilus; species Sinocyclocheilus anshuiensis. Next base: position 862,415 of record NW_015546234.1, on the reverse strand, counting down.
GCCACTTGAGAGAGTTTTGAGGGACTGGCTTTAGGAAGTGTCAGGTTTTATTATGTAGCTAATACTTCCCAATATGTTTGCTGTTCAACAAGTCGTTTCAACTGTTAATTTGTTCTGCCATGAAACAAAACGACAACAACATAAATTCAGTTGCCTTATAATTGGCCTTGTACAACATGAAAACAACTTTGACATTGGATAACTCATACTTAATGGAGTTCACTCAAAAATTGAAATTTTATCAAGTTTACACCTCTGGCAATATAAATAATAAAACACCTTTCTTGTATGGAAAACAGAAGCTAGGACATTCTGCTTATGTTGTGTTTCATAGAAGTGTGGTCAGAATGATGACAAAACGTCATTTTTTGAGTAAAATATCCAATTAACTAATGGTAATGGTAGTTGTGCAAGGTCAATTATAAGGCCACTGAATTTTTGTTGAACAAAAGTTGGTTCGGTCTGTATAAGTTTTGCAGTTTAAAGGACTGGGGCAAGCTGCCCCACCTTTTACATAAACTGTTCCTGTGAATCTGCAGCCATTTTTTTTTTATATATTCCAAAATGTTCCATTAGATTCAGTCACACTGATGTCATTTCAACAAACTGAAAGCCACGGAAGAGACTAGTAACTGTTCTTAATGGCAAGGGTTTTGTGAGAGGAATGTCATACACCTTTTTCATGATTGAAAAAAGGAGGTCAGGAAGCTCCTAAAATCAGGAACCAGGTGAATAAAATGGTCAGTGAAAGCCTGATGCTTTAGTTGAAAAGGCAGAGAAGACTTTCAGTCTATTGTTTTACAGGAGAATTCAGAGGATGCTGCTGATTTGTTTGGCTGTTTGAGGCAGCTCAGCTCTTTGTCTGTCTTCCTGCCCTTCATTGAAGAGTAACTGACCAGCTGCAGAAGTCAAGCCCACCCACCAACCCCTTTTCCCCAATCATAGAGTGAAGAGATTTTCTGCTATACTAACAGAATCATCATGATGCCCAGATGACATGAGAAGCAGGTGCAGAGGAGGTTTGTCTGTGTGTGTGTGTGTTTGAGAAACAGGC